>NC_056727.1:885475766-885518266 GCF_019279795.1 Protopterus annectens | reverse complement strand
AGCTTCACCAGAGACCAATCTCAATGCTAAGATTCCTGTGAGGGGAATACCATAGCCTGAGACCAGTTTAAGAATTAGACAGGTTTACCATGATGTGGAAACTTCCTGAGCTAAAGCTTCTGCATTGTGGTAAGCCTTTCTGAATCCCAGGGAATGTATGCAAGACTGCAATTCTACTTGTGTACTTTGGTCACAGCTGTAAAGGTTCCAAAGACCAGCGCACTCACCCAGTTAACAAATAAAATTAAATAAAATGGATAAATGGTTGTTATATATTGCCCTGTCTATGGAGATGCTGTGATTTATCAAGGATACTGGGATATGTGCAGTCACCATAATGTATATGAACATCATAGGTAAGACAGTAATAAAAATGAATAGCCATAATAAACTGAAATTAAGCACCTTAATGTAATGAGCTATATTCAACAATGTCTTTCATATTCTGTAAAACAGGCACTAACTCGGGGTTTATGTCATCTTAAATTAATCCTTTTGATGTTGAAAAGTGTTTTCAAACTTTCAGCATTAATGTAGATACTTGGGATTAAATTGTTTGCGTTTTCTTCTGCCTTGTCATTATTCCATGCTTAATTAGCCACAAGAGATACACTGAAATAATGTAAAAAGGGCCATTGATTGCAACAGATTTATGCAGTATTATTCATGCTTGTCTGTTCCTGAAGGTAAAGCAACATATAAGGGGATATATAGATATATTTTATTATTTAACAGACAAACTTAGGATATGGGCTAGGATAAGAAGCAGGGTAGTGAAGTGAGGCAAAGGAAGAAGGGGTTACATATTGAACACACGGAAGTTACAAAGTGTGAACGCTCAGATGAGCGAAAATGCTGCAAATCGAAGTTTATTTTTTTCATCGCAGTACAGTAAAGATCGGAATATTTACCCTTTCTTCAATGTAGTGCGATCTCGGAGTTGAAATTTATATTTAGCGGGGGGGTGGGGGTGGGGGGATAGCCCCCCACAATAACACTTTCGAGTTGCGGCATTTTCGCTCATCTGAGCATTCGCAGTTTGTAACTTTCGTGCTTTCAACAGGCATCCGGAAGAAGGTGGTGATATGTAGAACATGGAAGAATTAAATGTTTTCTTCTGTTTATGTGAGAGGTACTGGCAGGAAGGCATCACACAGGAGTGGTAGGTATGTGGCATATTTCAGTGGTATCACACAGGAGTGGTAGGTATGTGGCATAGTTCAGTGGCATTACACAGGAGTGGTAGGTATGTGGCATATTTCAGTTGAGTAATAATATTGATGTTTAAACAAACAGGTACAGGATGATTACAAACTTACAAAGGCTATAGGTAGAGGAGTTGGAGGTTTCCCAGACAGGCTTGATGTGGCTTTCCCGTGCCTAACTAAAATAATGGCAGACTGAGTATATCAGACTGCATTTTCTGGTAAAGCTGGAAATTAAAATGGACAAAGAGTGAAGGTAGGATGGTGTGGGACAGAGAGGCATGGAGGTCGGATGTTGGTACAGGGTGATGTTTAGTCTACTGATGACTATACTCACTACAGAGATTCAGCAGATGGCAGTGAGGTGTGAACACCAATTGTGAATAACAAGACCTTCCACAGAGATGGTATTTTGGGACCTAGCAATAGACCACATAGCACAGGGTGTGATGCTTGACAAAGAGGTAGGCTGATACATTAGAGACAGCACTGCTACAGATTATGGTAGCTAAAATGTTAAGGTGACCCACATTTATCGACAGGCATTTGCAAGTTTTCTGAACTTCTGAGCCATAGCTAGGTCAGTTGGTGCCCTGGACAGTCCTCGGAGTGGCACCCCCTCGAGTACAGCTTTGAAGACCAAAAAAAAAAAAAAAAAAACAAAAGAAAAAGAATAGAAAAAAGGTCTTCAATAGTTGCATTAGTTAAGGACAAACATAAAAGGTCATTTGAGACTGATAGCAATAGCAAATAGCTTTTATTAGCTCCTTTCTACAAATTACAAACAGAACACATTCATTTAAGCAGTCATGAGATCCACTGTGGCTGCTAAAATGAATCCCAATATACTTACTTCTAATCAGCAAATCGTCTGATATACTGATCATGTCTCACAACAGCTTGTGCCCAGGCTAGCCACCCTCTTCACCTGCCCTAGCTAAAGTACCGCTAAACGTTATCTGCGATTACAGTAAAAAGAGCAGGTTAAATGAAACCACTTTACAGATTTCATGTCATGGAACAGGTTAAGGATTACTTGGGAAGAGGTTTACCTTCATACTTAGTTTCAGTAGAATTGGAGTCTGATGAAGGTAGGATCATGGCACATACAAGGAGCTTAGACTTAATAATTGGAGGCAGGTTTTAGGATTACTTTGGAAGGCATAAATGGCAACTTAATGAGGCATTTCCTACACTGAATATGTCACAATTTAGCATCTGTGGTGTCTGTATAACTTATTGGCTGAGTCTTTTCCTTGTTTGGAGTGGAATTAAATTGAGATTTATTCATTCATTTAGTTATTTGTTTGCTTGTTTGTTTATTCATAATTGGTATATGGGAACTTCTGAATGGACCATGTCTATTTTCATTGACTGTCTGGGAAGTAAATGAGTGTGGGATGAGTACTGTTCATCTTATTGTACAAACTAAACCAATATTTTTTTAAGAAGAACTTAGTTTCTAAGAAAAGTTAATTATTTATAATTCTGAAGAAAAAGTAAAAAACATATATTTCAAATGTAAGTAAAACAATCATGACTGTGCATGATCTCATAAGTGAAATATTATTTATAAATACAGATTAAGATTAGACAAAATGCTTACTAACTAAAACAAAATAAGTATATGCAATGGCCTCCATCAAAAAAAAGTAAGTAAAACATTTTAGAGACTGGCACAAGCAGGTGCAATTAAATTAAGCCAAATTCCATGGCATCTGCAGAGGCTGCTAGAAGTTAACAGGGTAGTGTGATGGGTAATACATGAACTCCATGGACAGAAGTGGTATGCAGGAAGTTGTACATCACTTTGTTAAAACAAAGAAGGTCCATGACTGTCCAGTGGGAAAGATCACCCTTGTAGGGCAGTTCAGCGCTCATGTGTTATCAAAGTACAGAGTGAGGTTAAGTTGTGAGAAGACTGCAACCCATAAAACATCAATCTGATGCTTTCAAAGATGCATTGTTTTGCAGAATCACATTCCGGCATTTCAGGTAAAGAAGATGTTCCAAAGTTGGTTGAGGTAATGTCCAAAGGAAGAGGACAAAAAAATGGCATGTTGGCCCAGATATCTGTAGGAGCCAGTAGGAGATGTTGTCCAGAAAGTGTATGAATGACTCCAATACTGTTATTCTGTGCATGGTTTTCAACAGCACTGTGTGGGGCACTCAGGGCTTCAAAGAGTTTGCAGCCAGGTAAGGCAACCCCATAGTTTTACCTGTGATGGATATTAAGATCACATAAGATGACATATGCATGCACCTAGCCAGGTCTAAGGAAGCCCAGGAGGCAAAAAGGCAGTTGATATTGCTGCTGTGTTCAACAGGACAGCAGTGGGATGTAGTGTCCTCAGTATGAAAATAGTATGGTCATTAAGGGAGAAACAAGATCTATTTTTCTGCATTGACCTTGGGTAATCCAATAACTCTGTATCAACTTAGGGTGGTTCTTCAAAAGAGCACCAAAACTATTGGTATGAAAGCCTGGAGGACACATGACTTGTTCACCAGTCCTACCCCAAAAGCTGATTGTCCCAGGGAATGGTATAAAGCTTATTAGTCAAACATCTTGTAACAGATTGTGATGCAGCCCTTTAAGTGGAAACTTGGTATAAAGAAAATGCACAAAAAATGGGGAAATGGAAACATGGAACATGGTCATGAAGTACAGCTTATCTTGAACTATACAATAAATGTTCATTAATATTCAAAAATGAGCAAGTTGACTGGGCAGCCTAACCAGTATGCCTGTTGTAAATCAAGCATATACCAAAAGAAGAAAGTCCGCCCATTGAAGTATCATTGATCATTCAGACTTTCTAATGGCATATGCTGAGGGACAGAGCAAAATATAAGAAAAATCATGCACATTCTCCAAAACTAAACAAACAGGAACCTAATTAATTGTCCCTGTATGTTTCCACTGTCACTCGTAAATCTCTATTTTTTAATAGTTAAAAAAACAGCAATGGAGAAATGGAGATTCGTTTTTTTCCATCGCTTCTCCTGCACTGACATACTGTTTAAGTGGGTCTATATATGATTGAGATTTGAAATTGTCGAAGCACATTTACTCAACACAAAATTGTTGAACGCTAAGTTTGTCAAACGGCCAAATCACTGATTTCTTTCCAAGGGAAAGAAATTGGAAGGCCAACAAACAACACCACATAAAAACAAACCACACCATGGGGGCCTGTGCCCCCCACAACCCCCCTAATTAATATTCTAACTCTGAGACCACACTACCATCAGAGAAAGTGCAGGTGAGACAGTACGGCCAACCAATTTCTTTCCCTTGGAAATAAATCAGTGATTTGGCCGTTCAACAAACTTAGCGTTAGACATTTTCGTGTCAAGTAAAGGTGTTTGACATTTTCAAATGTCGATCATATGATATAGATACGTTTAAGCATGGGAACATAAGTTCCATATACATACACAATACATAATTATAGGGAAGACAATGCAGAAGAAGACTGCAGTGCCCTTATACAGATACATTATTTAAAAAAGGCAAGTAATTTCTTTCTTAAATAATGTAATTGCGTACTGGCAGTAATCCACTCCTATTTGTGGGTATGTAAGGATTTACCCACGATTGGCTTTGTTTAATCACTTGAGCTCAGGGTTGCCAGACGTCCCTATTTGGGCAGGACTGTCCAGAGATCAGCAGCCTGATCCCGAGTCCCGCCCTGCCGGTTTAAATCCCGGCCAGCCTCCGCTTTCTTTGTTTTTTTTTGATTGTCCCGTATACCTGGCATACGGGCCAATCAAAAATTGCTAAACACGGAACTTCTTGTGTTCCGCATTAAACATGAGAAGCTCCGTGTTTAGCGTTTTTTGATTGGCCCATATGCCGGTATACGGGCCAATCAAAAATCGCTAAACACGGAGCTACTTGTGTTGAATGCGGAACTGCAATGCATTAAACACGAGAAGCTCCATGTTTAGTGCAGAGCTACTGAGCTACTGTTCTTTAATGTGGAACTGTGTTCCGCATTAAAGACCTTTTTTTTTTGGTCTTCACTTGCCGTGAGAGACCTTCTTTTTTTTTCTGTCCCTACCTGGGGGGCTGGAAATCTGGCAACCCTGCTTGAGCTTCACCCTCACGATCAAACCATACCAGCTGTTGGTAAATCCTGAAATACCCACACACAGTCATGGATTATTCCTTAATATATTACATTGGTTGAACTGGATAAGATAAATACAAACCTGAGGACATTTAACTCAACTTTGTTTGTCTCAGTGTGTTTTATAATCAGGTACAGCTAGCTGACAGTGACTGGGGTTGTAACAAGTCATTGGCTGTGCTGAGGTTATCAGTAAGGTAGCAGAGAGCAATGCTTCCTGGAAGACAATAGGTAACAGCCAGGGTTTCACAGTCTAGAGACACTTGTTTAGGAAGTACTGGCATGAGCTTAGATTGCCAATATGGGGCAGAGGTGTGGAGAATAAGGACAGGTAGGTGCACATGATTAGGCTAGGTTAGATAACTTGAAGAATGGTGAAAGGAGGGGGATCCAGTAGCCCTCGATAAAAAGTTCTGATAGGTTAGAGGAATGTCATTTTCATGAGAGAATCCAGACAGCAATTACCCCCAACCTTGCTCATCAGAGAGGTCAGCATGTTACAAGTTATCACTGAGCAAACTCTCTTAGGTTACTAGATTAGTAATGGTAGAGACAGCACAGCCCGTAGTACTAGGGACAAACTGATTTGGGAAATAATTTCATGTTATATCACCAGCAAAGTGTTTACCTTATCCAATGAGAAATACTAAGGGGACAGGCTGCTGCTGTCATGTAAGGCAGAAGGCAGGATTGTGAAGGGAGGAGAGAAAGATGGCTGGCCCTACTCCAAAAGGTGTTTGCCTGAGGTAAGTTTTGAGGCTAGTTAGCAGGACCTCCCTTGACGTATTATTATGAATCCCATGGAGTGGAAATTTGGTCTAATGAAACATTTTACAAAATCATGAAATGGAAACTTGGGATATGGTTGTGAAGGGATAGGTAACAGCAGTGTGATCAGTCACATATGTGCATTTCAGCAGAGATACCTTCAAGATTCTGTCATGTGCACATCTCTACAATTTGTTTAGTATAATATAGCTAGGTGGCTGGATAAATATATGGCTGCAGCCATTTACCTCCATCTTTGAGTCTATAAGTCTCTTTTGTAATCAGATGAAGCTTGCTCAAAATGGTGTGGCTTGCAAAGGCTTCATAGCCGTGTTGAGATTATCATTAAGATGACAGAAAGCAGCAAATTCTACATATGGCTAACTGCCTTGTTTAGAAGTAGTGTTCTGCCTTCTGGCTGTTGCCAGGTGCTTTGATCTCATTGTTAGTACAACTTGCACTTAGCAATGGCTCAGTGATGAAACTGTCTGGTAATGACCAGGCAGGCTGCCATTACCTTTGACTGTTTCTAGTTTCCTCACGTCTCTTCTGTTCTTTGGCAGTGCAGAACCTAATGTCAGCAGATGCTGCTCATTTGACAACAGACTGTAACTTGCAGGCTCCTGTAATGTTTACAGACATTTTTCTTTGCCGTGGCACAACTTTACATTAAAATCTTACATTGTCATATGGGCCTACAAATGTAGAGTTGGGGAAAGACAGACAGACACAGAGTGGCTCTACTGTAGCAAGACACTGGTTTCTTTTAACCTAAAACTGCAAATCCTGACAAGTGACGCTGCAGCATCTGTTTTACTTAGTGTCACTGCACCACATGTCTGTTTCTTAGCTCATGTACCTGTTAACCTCAACACTGTCAAGACCAATACATCTGAGTGGGCGAGTAGCATTTCTAGGTTAAGTGAGTTATTTTTAAACCCTGAGATAAACTCTGGTGGGGTTTTAAGCGTATTATACCATCCCGTTTTTATTAGGACATTTTATTCACATGTATTGAAAGCTTACTTTTTTTTTTTTAGAGAGAGAATAGTGATTTGAGTTCCTTAGAAATATGGTATATTGTGTTGCGTTAGGACTCTGTCATTGTCTTAGTAAAAAAGATTTGTGCTTGTTTTACATTGTCCTTGCTATGAAAGAATGCAGTGTAATTAGTTTATAAAAGGATTAAAGAATGTAAGCAGTCGGATCCAAAAATATAGCATGGTATGTATCGCAGCTCATTCAGTTTATAGTTCAGTGTCATGAAGAAAAAGTAGAAGCAGGCATTAGTAACTCTGGTAGTGCCCCTTTAAATCATTAAGGTCACCTTGAAAGGAAAGCTACTTCAGACATTTATAGAAGAGGACTCCCTCTCTTTTATGGAAAATGAGCAGATAAAGTTCCTTTCTGTCTAGTCCTGGGCAGACTGCCAGCTTACCTTTTAAAGGCTAGATTGGACAAGTCTGGAAGCAGCCCCCACCCCCACCCGCATCTCTGTCCCGACTACAGCACATTTGCTGCATTTTACAGGGGTAGCGACTTCAGCGATGTGACACAGAAACTGGACAGATAGGATGAACCTGCACTTTGCTGCTTAGGTAATGACTGTGCCTTTTTTAGAATTGGGTTGAGGCTGAATTTAGGGGATAGAGTGAACATGAATATGATTTTGTACAAAGGTCAAACTCACTGAATTACAGCATCTCCGCAGAATAGATCCTTTACACTTTGATGTGTTAAAAAAAATCATACTTAATGCCAAGTATATAAGTTGAATAAACTGTATATTTTATGCAAAACATAGTCAGATAAATTAGACCAGTCATGACTGTATTGATCAGGTATGCAAATTAAGTCAGAACTGCAAATTCAGGCATTGTCTATTTAACAATTAAAGGGATAAGTAATTTAGTAAAGAGCTAAATGGAAAAGTTATATAAAGGGAACCAAATGAACCTGACTAGAATCCAGTTACCAAACAGAAGTCAGCTGAGGCATCAGATGGGACAAACAAAATGAAATATGTGCGTGCCACACATATTTCTTAGATGACTTTTATGTTTCACTGTTACTGCAACAGAAGTAATTACTGCACATGTGGCATGTAAAACATCTATTTCACCAGAAGTTGAGACATTTCGCATAACTCTTTCACATGCCTGATCTGGAATGTAATTTGACTTATTTGCAGACTTTGGGGTGTACTGTCCCTAGCTGATTATGTCGTCACAGTATTTTAAATTATTGACAATTCAGGAGTTGAAATGCATATGTCATCTTCTATCTGGTGCATGGGGACGTATTGTCAAAGGAGCCGCAGACTAATTCATTCTTCTTGCTTGGGTGCTGCAGTGAATGCACTATTTGGGCCAGTACCAAGCACCGTACCATAATGCCAGAAGGAAAAGAACAAAGGAGAATGTTAAGGTTGCTGTTTTTCACTTGCTTTTGACATTTTGTTATCAGATCATTTTACTTGTCAGGATTGCACAACAAGACATTTGTTTTTCTTTGGGTCTGTATAACCAGACAAGTGCTGAGCATTTGCAGTAGTGATGCACCCACTGTGATCAGACGAGCATTCATGGTGAATGGTCATCTTCAAGGGTATTCAAAGGCAGGGAACTTTCAGAAGAAGTCTGGTGGGGGGAAATTCCCTTACTCAATGTCCATTGGTACATTAAGAAGCCACCTTAGAGGAGCACTGCCTAATGCATGGTACCCGTGAGTAAGGAAACTGCACTTGTAACAGTAAGACAGAATAACAAACATGGATGTAGTGCATTTGTTGTTTTGACAATGCTGTTAGGTGTTACTACTAAAGAGATCTGGGGCAGCTCAAGAGACTTCTGGAGCAATACCAAGCAGGTGCAAAAACTTAGCAAAGAAATCATTCAGGCCCCCACTTAACATCACCATCTCTCCAGAAGCGTATGTTTTATCTTACTGCAATGGCTGTTAGAACATAAAGCTTACATTTAATGGAGGATGTAAACACAACAGCAGGCAGGCTGCAGACTAGCCCATGACTGCTCAGTCCTGCCATTGGTAATCTGGGTGTGAGGACAAATGTGGAGAATCAGTATGATCAGCAGTGCAGGAAAAATGAGCACCTGAAGACTTTCTTTGCTTGGGAGGTAGAGGCACAACACCTTCAACACCTTACAAATGCTGGGGATACAGATACCACTACATATTAGAGAAGGAACCACTATAATAAAGAAACCACAATAAATTTTAATAGTATCCATCCACAGCCCATTTTTCCATTGTATAGGGTCAGGGTGTCAGGGTGTCACTTCAACAATTATAATTATCTAGAGCCAAGGTTTACGCTTCCAGGTGGCTAGTCTTGCCACAATAGTTCTTCCACACCACATACTCACATGCACAGTCACACTTATGGCCAATTTAGAGTATTCAATCCACCTACTGCATGTCATTGGAATGTGGAAAGAAACCAGAGCACCCAGAGGAAACCCACATGAACGCAGGGAGGACATGCAGACTCTGCACAAGCACCCCAGATGAGCATTGAACTGAGGAACCTCTACTATGAGGTGACAATAGTATCCACAACCACTGTGTTACCCCATTTTATGTTGTGTGACATATATAATGAGAAAAGACAAAAATAAAATAAATTGTTTTTGCAAAGGGGCAAGCCCCTGCACCCTCATATGAGAGGCTTTGCACCCCACTACACTTACTTAACCCCTGATCATACAGCTGTGGCATAAGGGCAATCTTGTAAAGAATAACATGAAAACTGCTCCTTTACTGGAGTTACTGCAGTGGAATTAAGTACACATCAAGTAAAATCAAAATGAAAACTGTCTAATGCAAAAATAATTAAAAAAAATCAAACCTACTAAACACAGCACACTAACAATGAACAAAAAGTCATATCAGAAATACTAAAAGCGACAGCTAAATGGAATGAAAAGGATCTTGTCAATTTTATTTCATTAATTATGGACTCCTCTAAATTGCCCTCAATAAGAATTGCATAAGCCCTAAAAGAAACAGGAGCAATATAATACATTGAAACATAGCTAGTGAACTATAGAATCAAAGTTACAGATAGACAGACAAATGCACAAATGGTCTAATAGGTACATAGGTTCATAGGTTCATACTAGGCTATCTGCCCTAGGGCATTTATAAACCTAGCCAGAGTGTGTGTGGCTTCCGCCACCCCTTGGAATGATAATACTGTGCCCATTTAGGGTTTAGTTTACTGTGCCTCTGTCTAGTAGTGACACAGAGATGACCCCCGGGGTAAACCTACGATCTCCCATCCACTCGTCAAGATTTCTCTTGAAGAGAGTCAGTGAGGGGCTCTGCCTAACATGGACTGGGATTCTGTTCCAGAGTGTAGGGAGCCTCTGGGTTATGAATCTGTCCCTCCAGCACGTCCTATTTATTTCTGTGTTGAGGTTCAAATCTCTCGCTCTCGTGGCTCTGGTGGATTTGGACTTTTTCAGGTGGAGCATGTCCATTAATTCCGGATTGGCATAGATCTCCTCTGAGTAGGCGGTATGCGACTGAATAGAGCTGGAGTTTCTTCAGTCTGGCAGCATATGACATATGTTTGAGACCCTTGATCCTCTTGGTGAGGTACTTTTGGGGTCTTTCTAACTGCTGCAGGTGCCGGGTAAGGTACATACCAAATGGGGCATTGTACTGAATCATGGGCCTGATAAGGGAAGAGTATAGGGGCACAATGACCTCTCTTGATCTAGATGTGAATCCTTTCATGATAAGGTGGGCAATATAGAAGGTCTTCCTAACCACTTTGCCAATGTGGGTGTCAAATGAGAGGTTACTGTCAACTTGGGTCCCTAGGTCCCTGATTACTTCTTCTGTAATTAATGGATTACCACCTATGTGGCAATTTGTGGATACTTTGTTTTTCCCAAAGGGTATGACTATACATTTTTTGGTGTTCAGTTTAATGCCATGGCTCTGGCACCAGTTATCCGTTTCTGTGAGGCCATTCTGAAGGATGCTTGTGTCCGCTGGAGTATCAATTATGGCGCCCAGTTTGCAGTCATCTGCGAACTTTGTCAGCCACAATCCTCTTATGTTTGCTTGTACCTCTGAAAAATAAATGCCGAACAAGAGGGGTCCCAGGACCGAGCCCTGTGGGACACCACTTGTGACTGGCTTAGAGTCTGACATGGCTCCAGCAATTCTGACCTTGTGGGTTCTGTCCTTCAGCCAGTTTGCAACCCATCTTATGACATATGGGTTTACATTTAAGCTGGTGAGCTTGTCTATGATGCCTGAGTGGGGTAATGTGTCGAAGGCTTTTGCAAGGTCAAGGTAGGCTGTGTGAACTGCCTTACCCTCACCAATGGCCTTAGTGACTGTTTCAAAAAAATCGACCAGGTTCAAAAGGCAGGATCTGCCCTTAACAAAGCCGAATTGGGTAGGATCAAGTGTCTGTAGGTCCCCAATGTCTTTGTTTATGAGTTCCATAATGATCCTCTCCATAGCTTTGCAGACCAGGCTTGTCAAGCTTATGGGGTGGTAATTTCCAGGGTCCATAGAAGCACCTCCTTTGTGGAGTGGAACCACTGTTGCTGTACACCATTCTTTGGGTACGTATCCTGTAGTAAGGCTAAGATTAAACGACAGCCTTATGTGCGAGTTTAGTTCCTCTTGGAGTTCATGTAGCACGCAACCCGGGACACCGTCTGGTCCCATTGATGCTGTGTTTTTAGCTTTGGAGAGGGCGGCTCTCACCTGGACATCTGAGATGTCAGGGAGGCTACATTCCACTGGGATAAATATTTCTCCTTTTGGGGGGGGGGGTTTGCACTGAACCTGTCTGCCAGTATGTTGGCAATATCTGTGGGTTCAGTGTATTTTTTGTCATTTCGAACTAACTCTGACCATATCTGGGAGTTTCCACCCAGGTTTCTAACATAACTAAAGAAGGCCTTGTGATTATCTTTAGTGTCTTTTGCGATTTTTCTCTCAAAGTTGGCCTTGGATGATTTTATGAGTGATCGTAGTTTTTTGCTAGTACTGATCAGAGATGCCTTCCCTTTTTGGGATTTTGCTCTGTCCTGTAGTAGCTTCCTCCTCCTGTTGTGAAGTTTGTTTATGGCTGGGGTCCACCAGACAGGACGCCTGCCTTTGGGGGAAAGGGTCTTGGTTTTATTTGGGATTGCATAATCCATGTATTCTTGAAGGTGTCCATAGAAAGCATTTATAAAGGATTCAGCGGTGTGGGCTGTGTTTTCCACTGGCCCAGGGGCCTTGAAGGATACCACTTCAGTCTTAAGAAGTGTGAAGTCAGCTTTTGAGAAGTTCCTCACTGTGGTCTTTTGTGCTGGGTGTGGGGGCGGGATGTGGATTTCCAGTGAGATTAGTTTATGGTCTGATCTCACCAGTGAGGGGTATACTTCCGGTGTGGAGCATTGTGTCCCCATGTTTGTGATGATCAGGTCTAGTATATTATCTCCTCTTGTGGGAGTGGTGACTAGTTGTTCCATCGCATTTGAGTTTATGAATTCAAGGAACCTTTGGGCTAGGGTGTTGGGGCTTGAGTAATGCTCCCAGTCTATGTTTGGGTAGTTGAAGTCTCCCAATATGATGGTATTTGGAGAGACATTCATACTCTCCAGTGTCTTCAGGAAGGCTGAATGGGGTTCCTGAGTTTGAGAGGGTGGTCTGTAGCATGCTACAAACTGTAGGGCAGTTTTGCCTATGGTTAGTTGCACATGGATGGTCTCCGATGCTTCGTGCATTTCCACTAACCTGGAGGTGTGGATGTCTTTGATGAATATGGACACTCCCCCTCCCTTTGTGGTTCGGTCCAAGTTTTGGGGCCGAAAAGCATGATATGAGGTATAACCTGGTAGTGCTGGGTGCTTGAACCAGGTTTCAGTCACTGCACAGACATCGATGCTCTCCATACTGAGGAGGGCTTTAAGAGCCTGCATCTTGAGGTTTAGACTTCTGGCATTGAGCAGCATTACCCTTAGTTTTTTTCCACTTGTGTTTTCTAGGGAGGTGGGTTTGTCTTTTGAGCCTTGCCTAAAAAAGGCACTATGAGGGTGGCAAGAGCCTTTGCCAATATCCGGAAGCCTAGGTGTGACAGGTCCAAGCCGTCCTTGCGAAGCAGCGTGGCTTGTCAAGCATGTCATCCCAAGCAGACAGACATTGGATCCCCCTAGAATGACACCAGTAATTGAGCCAATTGTTAAAACTGATCATTTTGTCTTTGTACTGTGGCATCATTCTTGGTGAGGGTAAGATGCTGCTCATGGTCAGGGTCATACAGGCCTGGGCTACATAATCAGAGAGCTCCTCTATGTCTCTTTTCATGTAGTCCAGGGAGGTACATCTCAGGTCATTCACGCCGGCATGGACAATGACTGAGTCATATTTGTACTTGCTTTGGAGTGACCTGAGTGCTTGTGTTATGTGGTGGATTCTAGCGCCCGACAGGCAGCTTACTGTAACCTTTTCCTTGTTCAGTCTGGTGAGCTGGACGTCAGTGTGTCTGACTGTAGAGTCACCTATTACAAGTGTATCAAGCATGTTGTTTGGCCTTAAGGGCTGTGACTGTTTGGCACACTGACTTTGAGAAATATGTGTTGCATGTGCTATGTTTTGAGGTAGTGGTTTCTTGGATGTCTGCTTTGGAGGCCTCTGCTGTTTTGGTAGATTTTTAATTAGAGCCTCCGAGTATGTCTTTGTGTGTTTATGTGTTTGGTTTGCCCCATGTAGTACAGTTTGTACTACATGGGGCACAGGGATTATGTTCCAAAATCAGGAAGAAGACACCTGTGTTAAGCAGCTTTCAGTGGTATTATGCTCTGGTCTTCTGTTAGAACATTAACAGAAACCATCTCATAATAGCTTTTGAAACATTTTCTGCATTCACAACTGTACTACAATACATACTGTCAAAATTTTCCTGGCAGAGTGAAGTGCCTAATAGCTTTTAAAGCTGGTTCATACAGCAGATGGACACTTCACTTCTGCCCATTTCCATAATGTGTGGCAGTATTAAGTGTAATATAGCTCTGAAGTCTGTAAAACCCCATTGCACTCATATACATTTTTTTCTCTCTGTAATTGTGGTACATACGTACAGCTAAAGATTTATGTACTTCAAAGAATTATGATCAGTTTGCCAGTCATAACATACTGTTTAATGTGTTTGTCAAATGGATTCAAGAAATTCACCTCAAGAGCACATTAACAAATTGGTTATGTTTGCTGACTCAGTTTTAATCCACTAAACTGAGCTTTATTTATTTATTTAACATTTGTTTACCTGGAAAGTCCGATTTGGAATGAAGCCAGTTTTCAGCAGACACCCAGAGAGAAATGCTCCAGATGCATGTCTTTGAAATGTGGGAGGAATACGGAGCACCTGGAGGAAACCCACGCGAACACAGGGAGGACATGCAGACTCTGCACAGAAGGCACTCCAGCTGAGAATCAAACTGGAGAACCTTTTGCTACCGCTGCACCACTGCACCATCCAAGTTTGTTGTAAAGTGTCTAATATTTTGACAGCATAGTGCTGTGTGATTTATGATGTGATGAATGGAAGTGCTATTTGCTTACCATCATAGATTGAAGTAATAAGATCATAGAATCATAGAAAGTTACTAGACTATTGGCCCTGAGGCCCTTACAAGCCTAGCCACAAATTTAGCCCATATTCTGACAAGTCAGTACCCAATGCCCCTGTCCAACAAGGACACAGGAGGAATCCCAGGGGTGTGTTTTTTGCTCTCCATCCAGTTATCCAGGTTGCACTTAAAATCTATTCCACAGAAGGGGAGTCTCTGGGACACAAATCTGTCCTGCCAACAAGTCCTATTGATGTCACAGACCAGGTTGACATCGCGCATGTGGGTTACTTGAGTGGAGCTAGACTTGTGGATATGCAGCAGTCCCATCAAGGCAGGCTCTGAGATTGATTTGTATGCCAGAAAGAGGTCACCTCTGAGGAGTCCGTATGAGACTGAGTAGAGGGACAGGGCTTTTAGGCTATCTGTGTAGGGGAGATGTTTGAGTCCCTGGATTCTCCTGGTGAAGAACCTCTGTGGTGTCTCCAGCTGCTGCATGTGCTTTGTGAGGTACATGCCAAAAGGGGCATTGTACTCAATAATGGGTCTTATAAGGGAAGAATACAGAGATGTTATGACTTCCTTGTCACTGGATGAGATACCCTTACTAATGAGGTGGGCCATGTAGAAAGCTTTCCATACAATGGAGGCAATATGGTGGTCAAAAGTCAGTTTGCTAATGTGATGTTCTGTGTGTATATAACGACATTTTTTTCATTTTCAGAATTTTATTGAAATATTTAGTGTTGCTATTTAATTTGTAACTGGTTAGTTACTTGTATTAAACCAGCATAAAAGGGTCACTAGTGTTAATGCCAATACTGATGGTCCCAGGATCTCCTTTAATACAAATTGCAGAGACCTCAGAATTCATAAGTATGCGACTGCAGTGGACATAGACCCTATATAGTAGGTGTAGTGGTGGTGGTGGGGGTTGCCCCTCTGTAAAAAATGTTGTAAAACTGCCCAGTGTAAATGCCATTTTGCACTGTAGAACTCTCTTTTGTGGCCTTTTTATTCTAATGCCATCTGACTTACTGACCTGGATCCATTAGCTTTAGCATTAGATGTACTGAGGGCAAGGAAAATTGTTCTGTGTACTGAGGAGTATAATTTGTAGTGGGTAGTTTGTATTATGATATTTCCTGAATTTTTGGGGTGAAATTTGTAATTTTTCAGGTTTATTTCACACATGAATTCTTCAGTTGTAAAATATTGCTTGTTAGTCAAGATTATAATAATTCATTATTTCCAATTTCCCTGCCTTTTCTGAGCGGACTGTGCTGTCTGCCCATTAGTCTCTCTTTTCTTAGGTTGTGTATATAACGCTGTTCTTTTTTCATGTCCCATTCCCTGTATGCGGCATTGTGGTAATGTTATTAATCCTAATATTGTTAATTTTGTTTGTTCTGCAAACCTACCTGCAAAAGAACTTCTTTAACCTACGCAAATAGACTACTATGAATAAGCTGGTAGTAGACCCTAATAAGACAAGTGTTACAGTTTTCTTTACTCTATGAAAACTGCCTACTGTACATCATATTCTCTTTAACAATGACACTACTATTTCCAATGTCACTGAGCAGAAATACTTAGGTCTAATACTAGACCTCTCCCTCAGCTTATAACCTGTTCAGACAAGGTATCATCCAAAACACTCTCACAGCTCAAACTTTGTTATAGAATATCTCTTTTCTTATCCCCCACTGCTAGAACTAGAATAGCCACATATGTCCTCTTGCCCAAGCTACAGTATGGATTCTCACTACTATGTCTCCACCCTGTACACACCTCTCAACCTCTTAGTGCAAGAAATCTGGACAAAGCCTGACAAAATGGGGGGGGGGGGCAAAGGCCCCAGAATTGGGGCACATTTTAGATATATTGCTGTTATAAACTTAGAAAGGCACTAGAGTAACAAGGTTTGTGTTAACATACATTTTCTGAAGGATTTGAAATTTGAAACTCAAATGTCAAAAATATAAGGCAAAAATCTGGACACTGCAAAAATCTCTATTGAGAGGTACTACTCTGTACATTCTAAAACTGCAAACTGTTGACAATAAAATATGCAGATGTGTTATACTTGCTGGCCCTCACACTACTGTGATGTACTAAAAGGACTCAGTTGACTTCCAGTACCTAGAGCCTTCTGGTTACTAAGGACTTTACTTTTCAAAATATTGAAATGTGGTTACTGCTCTACACTAAGGCAAATGCTCCCCATCAGAGAACAAAGCTACTTCTGAGAAGCAGCCAGGAAGGCATTCTAATTTTAGCCAGACCATAATTCTAAACTGCCATTGGTGAAAGAAATTTTATTAGATTAGGTCCTGTATCGCTTGCCAAAAGAAGTCACAAATATTTAAAAAACCCATGCATTCAAGACTTCACTAAAAGAACATTTGCATTTCGTAACAATGGTTAATACATAAACAGTTGTAACTCTCACTGCAAGCTGTAAATTAATAGCAATGTTGTACGTAGTGGTTATAGTGTATCAATGTATTTTTGCATAATTCTGCATGATTCGTTTTTATTCAAAATACATTTAGTATGTATTGTATATAATACTCTTTTGATCAGATGTGTTTTGTTTCTATTCAGTAAATTCATTTGTTGCATTTTTATATCTGTTCCTATGAGCCCATGTCATGACTGTAAAGAGTCAGTAGAGCAGTGATTTTAATAAAGAAAGAAAGAAGGAAAGAAATGTATGGATAAGCATGTTAGTGTGGATGTTTAGTTTTTTTTCTGCTTTTATTTATTTTCTATTTTTTATTTATTTTTCTATTTTATTTTTATTTACATTTTATTATTTATGTATTTTTTTATCTATTTTACTGAGACTAACTGTTATTTCAGGCATATCTAGCGATTTTCTCATGTGCTGTAGATATTTCTTCTGGTGGTAAGAAAGCTGATCTGCTAATTTTCTGGGATATAATTACTCATCAGGGTTGTCATGCTTGGCAGTGAAGGTCTCTGTTTCACAGCTCCAGGGTCCATATTCACTCATTTGTGTAATGGCACTATTGTCAGTCTAAATCTCCTTGCCCTGCATCTGCACTTCTCCGACTTTCGCTCTGCTATCGTATCACTAACCTGTCATTTTACCTTAGTCTGTATACTTACAATTAATAAAACTGCTGCTGCCACGAGTTTATATATATGTTTTTAATCTATTTCTTCTGTTTGCTATATAGTGATAACTGGAATGTTAGACTGTATTTTCTGTTATTGTTTCAAGGTATCTAAGAAATTTAATATACAGTTTTCTTATCGTCTCTAAATTATGTTTGACAGCTTTATTTATGTTGTGTTTATAAAGAATCTGCTGTTGTAAGGATTTTTATGCAAATCATAATGCTTCTTCTCCTGGTATACCTTACATGTAATATTTAGTACGCTTTTGTGTGTCATCATTTGGGTATTTAAACTATCTAGATATTTCTTCATATTTACACTGTATAAACAGTTTTGTTACTTGTTTGACAGCATCTTTTCTGATTATAAACTCTACTTTCTAGGTGTAGTACTATCATTTCACATTTTATAATTTACACTTTCTATTATCTAGTCATGTTATATTAATCTGTTTCTGCAACCTGTCATTTCCCAAGAAGTGGCAGAAATGACTCCTTAACAAATCAGACAATCAACCTGATTAACAAACCTTAAAATAAAATGAGTAAAAGTAGAATAAAGGTGCTGAGTTCAGTTCTGACCGCCAGTCACTGACTGTCTGGAGTCTGCATGCACTTCCAATGTTTGGGGGTACTCTGGTTTTTACCCTCCTCCCAAAAACTCAATGTTTGATTGCCTGTCATAACATATCCATATGTAGTTACTTTTTCCTTTTCCCTGCTAATCTGGGCCATGACAGAAAAGGGTCAAAAGTGGACTTAGGTCACTTAGCAGGTTAACAAGTGAATATTTATTTATTTTATTTATTGATTTTTTTATTTTATTTTACATTTGTTGACTGGGATTGTCCGACTGAGCTGAAGAGCCCTTTTTCAGTGGAGGCCCGGGGAGAAAAGCTCCAACATATCATACAATTTTCATTATAAATTAGCATTAAACAGCAATGTTACAGGATTATTACAAGGCATTAAGTAGCAATACAATGTTATACAGTGTCAATAATCAGGAGTATAGCATAACTATTTCAAGATGTATAAAAATAAATATGTCATTAAGATGAGTATCGTTTTTGGGGTAAGTGGTTAAAAAAATCCAGTTTTATCATGATGTAGTTGCATGAAGGCAGGACAATTACAATAAAATGTTTCTCTGAGGCAATTTGCTTAATAGATTTTGGAAGACAGTAGAAAGAGTAGTCAAGGAAGATTAGAGAGAGCTAGTGAGAAGAGTGAGTTAAGGGCAGAAAGTAGATTAAGGTATGAGAAGTAGGGGATGTTTAAGGAGGGAGAGTGCAGTGGCAGGACCAGTGACTTTTAAAGTGCTCTTTGGTGGCTGTCTTAAATTGTTTAGGATGTGTAAGGGTCCTGATTTCTAGTGGGAGCCTATTCCAGGCAATAGTGGGTGATAGCTGTACATGTTGCATCCAAATTTAGACTTGGGCTTATAGATTTGTAGTAGGTCTTGGTTAGAGCGTCGGAGAGGTCTGGAGGGAGAATAATGGGAGATGAGAGGGGATAATGCTGGGCAGTAGGAAGGCTGGTATAGGATAGAATGGATGATCTGGAGCTGAGAGAGAAGAAGCTGGTGGGGTAATTCAAGCCAGTTTAGGTGTTTTAGAGAGAGACAGTGATGGGATTTGTAGGTTTGTTGGGCAGCAAATCTAGCTACCTTGTTGTAGGTAGATTCGAGTTTGGTCAGGAGTGCTGAGTTAAGATTTGTGAGAATTTGAGAATTGTACATCAGACTGGGTAGATGGTAGGTAAGAGAGAGTGTAATTTTGGCTTCAGAGTTAAGGAATTTCTTGTTACAGTAAAGGAGCCCTAGTTCTGAATGAGTCTTTCTGATACAGTTATTAACATGCAAGTCAAATTTAAGCTGATCGTCGATGGTTATGCCTAAGAGCTTAGTGCTGGATTCTACCTGAACGGGAGTGTTATTAAGGGACTGTATGGAGAAGGAGGGTTTAATATTGTTGAACGTTTTAGGTAGGAAGAGTAACAGCTTTGTTTTTTCAGGGTTAAGGATGAGCTGGTTGTTGGAGAGCCATGTTTCAACTAAGTTAAAAGATGCCGGAGTAGCTGAGAAGAGCTTAAAGGGAGAGTTGGCCGTGGTGATGACTGTAGAGTCATCTGCGTATTGCACTAAAGATGACTGAGGACAGGAGGTATAGAGCTGATTAGTAAAGATATTAAAAAGTAAAGGCCCTAGGATAGACACTTGAGGTACACCCATTTTGACAGAAAAAGGAGGGGAAAGTGCAGAGTGCCATCTCACTGATTGAGATCTATCAGTGAGGTAGGTGGAGAACCATGCAACAGTATCAGAAGAGAAGCTGAGGTTATGCAGTTAGTGCAGCAGAAGAGAGTGTGAGATAGTGTCAAAAGCTTTTGAGAGGTCCAAGAATAGGCAAGAAATAAGTTTATGGTCATCCATGGCTATAGAGACAGTGTTGAGGAACGATAACAGAGCTGTAGTGGTGCTATGTTTGGGTCTGAAGCCATGTTGAGTGGGTGTAAGAAGATTTTCCTGTATTAGATACTGCATAACTTGTTTGTGAATACATTTTTCTAGTACTTTAGAGAGAGGGGAGAGGATAGTGATAGGTCTAACGTTGGAGATATCAGATGTTACCTCCTTTGTGTATAGGTAGAGTGTAGCATTGTTTCCAGATGGAAGGGACTTTAGATTCAGAGATAGAGTGATTAATTAGGTTAGATACAGGGAGAGCAAGAGAGTCAGCTGCTAGTAGAAGAAAAGTGGAAGGAATATTGTCAGCTGATGCTGAGCATGGTTTTAAAATTACAAGTGAATAACAAGTGAATACATTTAAATGCATAAATAAAAGCATCACTGTGCATAGTAGTTTTTCAGTTCATGGAAGATTTTTAGCTGTCTGGTTTTACTCTCTGAAGATTGTATTTGTTGCCAAAATAATGTTTGTGGATTAAAACAAAATAAAATACATAGGAAGATGATTTGCCAGAATCTTTATTATTTTACCTTGGTCTTACAGTGATGGGAGAAGCATTCCTAAAATAATGTACCTGAGATTTATACTGCTGCTGTTTGCATTATGACCTGTTTAAAGTCAGTTATTATATACTAAGATGTCATGCTTGACAAATCGTGCACATTCTTTCTGTATTTTATTATTTAGGAGTCCATAACATAAGGGTTTATAAAAGTGTCTGTGTGTGTGTGTATGTGTGTGTGTGTGTGTGTGTGTGTGTGTGTGTGGTGAATAGCTTTCTGAAGGTAGCTGGGACTGTTTCATCTATCTTCTGGTAGGTTGCATCGAGCAGGTTTGTTTTGTGTCACAGACAGCAGCATGTTTTTTGTTTATGCTATGCTTTTCAAAAAAATACACCTTGCTGGAAGTAAATGTCTTGAGCTGTGAGTTTTATGCTTTGTATTTTTATAGTCTATAAAGTTTTCTAGTTATATTTATAGTTTTATTTTTGGTGTTAGCTCCTTTATCATGATATGTACATTGTTATGTTTATAGCTATTTTGTGGATTTCTTCAGATAAATTCTGAAATCATGTTTTTGGTGTTGCTTCTTTTCTTTTGCGTTATGTAGAATTTAACAGATTTGTCTTAATCAATTTATCTGTTTTCTAAAATGCTTGACCTGGTTAAAGCCATGGTGGTAGCAAGTTTAGCAGGTTAGACCAGCTTATCTCCAGCAACAATTTTAGCTTTTGCTGTGGAATCCTTAGGCATGCCTAGGCAACCTGGGAGATATAAAACCTGATGGGTGTGCCCAAAGCATCTATCTGGTAGGCTATGCCTGGTATTACTCAAATGAAAGGCATGCAGATGGCACTCTCACTGGCTTCTAAACACAACTGTGATCTTTTTTTGAATTTACCAGTTTATTCATTAATTTATTTATTTTTAGTAATTAGTTATTATTGATTATGTATTAATATATTATTAATTTGTTTATTTATTTATTTGTTTGCTTGGTTATTAATGCTGCCAATCACAGAAGGTGGCTCTTGTATAGTTCTGTATTTGCCCCTTTCCCTGAGATGGGGTGAACTTAGTGTTAGTACATAGAGAGATGGGGGTAGAGGGTAATGGGGGGATGGAGCGGGGATGCTGTCTGAAGGAGTATTAATGGGTGAGGAATTTCCATTTTTACTGATATCTTGACCTCAGAGTTAGTTGTTTTAATTTAGAAGAAAGTGGTGAGGGGGACTGCAGCTCCCACAAAAGCCTCCTGGCTTCAAAAAAAAAAAAAGGAATGATGGCATTTTCTTTCATGAGTTTTTGTTTTGGTTGCTTTTTATTTTTCATCATTAATTTCGTTGTATGTTCAGACATGTTTTTCTTTCTCTGTGACAGGTTACTTAATTTTGATTAAATATGTATTATTTCAACTAAGTACCATAAAACATGGCTTACCATACTGGAAAAGATGGGACTATTTTTAAGGTTTCATCCAAAACTTAGGTTTTATCAGGAGAAATAGAATACCACAAAACCACAGCACAGACATCCATATGATCATATTCACTAAATATCGAAAGTAAAATAATATTTTAAAAATAATGACCAACACAAAAACAATCATTTTTGTAGGGGTCAAGCCCTCCTGAACCCCACACACTGCCTTCTACTGAAATATACCAACTCTAAGATTATACAGCAGTAAGGAAAGGCACTCTTTTGAGTGATCTTAGACTTTTTTAGACATAGGAAAGTTGGTAACACATTGTTCAATCAAAAGTAATTCAATTTAAAAACGTAATGAATTGCTTACCCATAATACAGACACACACACACACACACACACACACACACACACACACACACACACACACACACACACACACACACACACATATGTGTGTGTGTGTGTATGTATGTGTGTGTGTGTGTGTGTGTGTGTGTGTGTGTGTGTGTGTGTGTGTGTGTGTGTGTGTGTGTGTGTGTGTGTGTATATATATATATATATATATATATATATATATATATATGTATATATATATATATATATATATATATGTGTGTGTGTGTGTGTGTGTGTGTGTATATGTACACAGACATATACACACAACATGCAAGTAATAAACAAACAAATAAATGATAGCCAATGCATGCAAATGCTTAGTAAAATTAGTTCTCTAAAAGTAAGAGCCCAAAAACGAAGTAAAATTGAATAAGTGCTATAAAATATAAAAAGGGAGCAGGAACTGAAAACCCAATTCTGTATTCTTTTATATTTTAACTGTAGGTTATTAGTATTTATTTTATATATTCATTTTCTTAACAATCTCATATGGGATTCGAAAGTCACAGCAATGTTAGTGACCACCCCCATTACGACTATAATCTTGGACAGAAGTAAAGTGACAGAGAATGTCTCTTGATTTGTGGAGGAGCAGTTAAATGGCATTATACAAAAATGTCCACATTTTTGAAAATTGCTTAAGATTCTTTGTTCACCATAATTGTTAGCTTAGTAATAATCCATGTCTAGGTGTTGGCATTGCTGGATTTACCTATGGATGGCATGGCTTGATTACGAGAGTGATTGACATTATTTAACTGAAAAAATCCTACTTTCCTAAATAATGTCATTGTATGAACATCCTTTAATGGTCTCCTGATGGTGTTTGCTATGCCGGGATATCTATGGTAAGTGCTGTGCATGAACTGAGCATTCTAATTCTTGCACAGTGCACAGCAAATCATGCTACTTTTATATTTTAGGGAGTGAACAATCCATATGTATACAGCTGTTTGTACGAACATGCACAACACTTCAGCCTATGAGTTTTTTTTTAATTTATTTGTTTATATTTTGCTTATGTTTTACTTTGTTCCACAGATCAGTCTTATGGTGTTCATGAGGGTAGGATAGTAATTTTCAGACTTTATTACTGTGGGTAATGTTGGATTTACAGCTAGCTTGCTGATTGCTGTGATCAATAAGTGTGCATGCTGTTAAATATTAACAGTCTTATTTTATATAACAGTGGGTGAACAGAGTATGGTGAAATGTTGGATATAAAGATTTTGTACACCTGCATTTCATCTGATGGTGGCATGAAGGTGATGTTATGGGTGGCTCCTTTCAATATTCCATGCTTCCTCTTCTAACTTTTTTATTTGATGTCCCATTGGATTATCAAAGCAGGATAGCACCATGGAGACTGCAATCGCCGTTATATATGCATGCGTATAAAAACATAAATGGAAAACTATTTATTCTGAAAAATGAACATTATAGCTAATCACCTTATTTCATAGCAGATGCACCGGTGATTTATTTTTATATAGAAGATTCTGCACAGTGCTAGCAAGAATGTCTTAGTTACCTGAATCAGTCTGAAAGAAACAATGATTCAGATATGAGTTTTCTGAAATTATGTATTTGTGAATTTTGTAAAATGAACAACAGACTGGAATCAAACAATTATAGCAAGAAAGTAGAATACAGTACCTGTTTGCCATATGATAGTCACTGCCCCAAGTAACATGGCATGAATACTCTAACTAAGGCTCAGTTTTCTGTATGTCCAGGAATAGTAGTATTGAAATCATATTACAGCATGCTCAGAGTACTCCAAAATCATTTTATTCAGAGAGGATGTGAGTAACATTACATTGTCAGAAGTGTATATAGACAAAAGTGATGACAGGGAAACAGGAGTTGCAGCTCTTATTTAAAGGGGCACTGCTAGTAGTTTTGTACACTGTGAGGAGGATGACCGGAAACTGATTCATATTTACTAGTTTATTTATTTTATGAAACAACCATAGAGTCATATAAAATTAAGAATATTGTAAAAAGGCATAGGTTCATAAGTTCATAGGTACTTACTTGGCTATTGATCTCTCTGGATCTTACAAAACCTAGCTTTCAATTCCTATGGCAGTTTAGCCCTTCTACTTTGTGTACAAATAACCCAGTACTGGACAGAACAGTGATATGTTGCACAATTTACATACAGCCTCTATCCATGAGGGACAAGGGTGCTAAACTGGGGTGAGTTTGTGGTTGCCCATCCATTTATTTAAATTGCTTTTGAGTAGGGTAAGATAAATATTTTGTTTTATGTGGAGCAAAGTGAAAGATAGTTCACAGAAGCAGCATTTTCTGTGATGCATACCTGTTTCTCCAACATGCTCAATTTATGTTGCAGAAGAGATTGATATCCCTTGAGCAGGTGTTTATGCCACCATTGGACTTGTAGGTATGTACTAGGTCTGACAGCATAGGGTCCATTGAGGCTGTATATGTGAGACAGAGGTTGCCTTCTCAGTAGGTTGTATGGTACTGAGAAGAAGGACATGGTTTTGAGATGGTCTACATAGCTTTTATGATTTAGGCTGTTGATTTTCTTAGTGAGGGAGCATTGTGGTTATTCCAGCTGTGACAGGTGTTTGGACATGTACATACCAAAGTGGATATTATAATTAATGATCAGCTTAATGAATGTCAAGTATGGTGGAATGATTACATACCTAGATCTGGATGCCATACCTTCAGATACAAATTTGTGTGATGATAAAGGACTTCCTTACAATAGTGGATATATGGTGATCAAAGCAGATTTTTTTTGTTGGCAAATGTTCCCAGATCTTCACTATAAGATCAATTTCAATTTTCAAGGGTGAGTTATCAATGTAAAAGTTACAAGGGGAGTCATGCTTACCAAAGGATATGATTATACATTTTCTTGGCATTTTGTTTTAGTCCATGGTTTTGACTCCAGTTATTTGTTTGGTGCAAGTCCTCTTGGAATACCATGATGTCCTCTGGATAGTTTATGATAGCACCAACTCATCTACAAACTTGGTTAGTCATGAATCCTTAACATTAGATTTGACCTCTGCGAAGTAAATGACAAAGTGGAGTGGCACAAAGAAAGAAAACCAGGGTACACTGCTAGTCACAGGTCTTTTGGATGAGGTAGAGCCTGCTACCTTTATTTCCTGGGTTCTGTTTGTGATCCACTTTGCTATCCAACAAGTTACACAGGGATTTACATTTAGTTCATAGAGTTTGTCTTTGATACCTGAATGTGGGATAGTGTCAAACTCCTTTCTGAGATCTAGATGTGCAGTGTGACCTGATTTGCCCTTATCCATTGCTGCAGTAATTTTCTGGAAGACGTTGACCAAGTTAAATAGGTAGTTTCTGCCCTTTACAAATCTGAGCTAGCTTCAACTGAAGTCTGTAGGTTACCTATATTCTTATTTATTAATTATATATTGATCCTTTTCATATCCTTAGAGATGAGGGTGGTTAGGCATATGGGTCTATAATGACCTAGGTCCATTGAAGTCCCACCTTCAGGCATCTATTCATCCAGTATGAAGCTTGTATTAAAGCTGATATTGAATAGCTTCTGTAGTGGGTCTGACAAGTCCTGCTTCATGCTGACCAGGAGGTGGCCTGGTATGTTGTTTGGCTCTATAGCAGTAGTGTTACTGACCTTAGGTAACATCTTTAGAACTTGTTTTTGGGAGAACTGAGGGGGTGTAGATCCAGCATGTGATCTGAGCATGTTGGAGGGGAGATGGGGTTAAGCATGTCATAATGAGTAGAACTGTTAGGGGTTTGATTAAATATGTTGTGCCTTTTTGTCAGATTACTTTCAAACTAGCCTATTTCTAGAGAGAAATATATGACAAGGATGTGCTTAATTTCAATAAAAAAGTATCAGAAACACTTATATGTTGGTAGTTGTGTTATGGTTATTCATTCATCATGTTAAAGCTGTATCAAGTGAAAAATAGAGAATAAAGTCCATTACTCTAATGATAAGGTAAATGTTATTGGTTTTAGTTGTGGTAATTATAGTATCTTACTATATAATCACGTTGTTGAATTCTGTTTTATTAATAATTATTTCTGTGATCTGTGTATTACTCCTAACCATTAAAAACACTCAAAGCCAGTACAAGTGTATTAGAACAGAGCATGTGTAACAAGGTGCATGTCTTAACATGGTGACAGTGTATTTGTGGCTGGGACCAAACTACTAGATCAACATGATAGACGACCTTGAATGAACTCTCTGCTGATGGTCTTACTATGTTATGACCTCCTGGAAGGCTGGAAGGTGCAACAGTTGTGAAGAAGTTAGTATCACTGTCTGACAGCATTTGGGTCTTTGATTTGCCTCTTGACTGGGGTGCTTTTTCTGGGTCTTATATATCCTATCTGTGTCCCTGTGATTTTTTTCCCTTGGGATTCCAGTTTCTATATACATCTCAAAGATGTGGGTAGGTGAAGTTATAATACTTTGAACTGCGTGTGTGTGTGTGTGTGTGTGTGTGTGTGTGTGTGTGTGTGTGTGTGTGTGTGTGTGTGTGTGTGTGTGTGTGTGTGTTTTGTATGTGTACATTATCCACATGAGATGTATGAATGAGTATGTCTGTATCCTGCAATATACCTGCATCCTTTTCAGAACTGTTTACTGAACCATTCTCTTTGCTTGCTAACACAGACTCTGTCTCTGTGTAACTCTCAGTTGGATAAAGTGGGATTGAAATGGGTGATGGATGAGTGAATAGATACATTAAAAGTCAGTGCTACAAGTAGTGAAGACTAGCTGTTTCTTTTCCCATCTGAATCCTTCTTGTCAGATAATTTGAGGCAGAATCAGAAAATTGACCCTTATTTAAGGTGAAACATAGCTGCATTGGTAAATAGGAGGCTGGTTATCACAACATTAGGGTTAGGAGGTTAAACCTCAGAAGGCCAATATATAGATGAAGAGGTTTTGGAAAACACACAGCAAATAATATAAATCAAACCATTTTGCAGAATTAATTGAACATGGATACATTAAATAATTTACTTACATTATCTTTCTTAGAATATATACTGATTAATTTTATGAGGTATATCTCAGTTTTTGGAGGTAGTGCCTATGTGAAAATGTCAAAACTTGACAATTTATGATCTCACTTTTAAATTTCAAAATACGGCTTCATGACTTAGAATATTTAATGTGTTATTTTTTCATATTTTCCATTTATCCATTTCTTTGATCTAGACTTTGTAATAATTATATATATTTTATTTCTATTTATGTCTAAAATGGTTTCCCATACCAATTTGATATTATACAGGTTCTACAGTAAATCACATTTAGAAACAAATTGTCTAACAGCTGTTTGGTACTAAGCAAGCCAGACATTGATCATAAGCAAGCCAGACATTGATCATAAGCAAGCCAGACATTGATCATATGTACAGTTCAGTGTGTCTTTTTGTATCAGACATTTAATGCATCTGCAGTCCATTGCATAACACCGTAAAGGTTAAAAGTAACCTGTCTCCAGGTATGCAATGCCTGGCAACTTAAAATATATCTAACATGCAGTGTATTATCAATGATGGACCTACACAGTCCAATATTTTGCTAAAACTCAGTGAATCTTTGTAAATTACTTTATATTTGCTGCCATATCATTACCTGTTTTGTTATATTATTCTTTGAAGTTTTTTTCTGTTTTTCTGTACCTTAATACTAACATTTTAAAATGTATTGTAGTTCTTGGAATCAATAGCCAAACATTACTAATTCTGCATCTGAATACTGCAACTTAAAGTGGTCAGTTTATCTCAGAGGATAAAGGCTGTAACTTCTAACAACCATCATGCTGTAGCCAAGAGTTTCACTTCCTCATTGTGCATTTGTCTCCACTGCAATTCTGATCAAGTAAGTTAAATAAACAGTGCTACCAGCCCCTAAAAGGAGGATTGTGCCTTGCAGATTTTCTCAGCTAAGAAAAATGAATAAAATAAATGCAATTAAGTCTGAATATAATCTTACACAATGTTCTTAATTTCTAACATAGATTTTAGAAACTACAAAAATAATCAAGTTGAAACTTAAGTTTCACAAATAATATTCATACTGTCCCATACCTTTATTTAACTGTATATCATTTTGTTTTTAATTTGTTATCTAGCTAGAGCACTGATCCATATGGAACAAATTCAGCTCAGCTCCGGGCAAATGCAAGATATATAAATAGTGGAAGGATAGTAACAGCTGTGAACACAATATAAAAACACTATACTTTATTAAGAAAGAACAATATACATTTGTACAGAAAGTATCAGGAATGAAAGGAATACACAAAAAGCATACAGAAAGGAAGCTTTCATAAAGGATATATACAATAATGTGGAGTGAGAAACTGGAGAAAAAGTCAAAGAATTTTAAAGGGGTGCTGAGTAAAATATGAAGCATGGAGAGAGTACAATGTCAATGTATGAATTGTAGAACAGAGCTGTAGCTAAACTGGCTTAAATGGAGATTATGCACTGGTCATCCAGGAACTACGTACTATGACCTGAAGTGAACCACTTGCAATGGGCTTCTTTGTTTAAATGGATTTTAAGCTGAGATAAAAATTTAGAATAGAAGATAAGGCCCTTGAAGTTGGCAGGTGGGATTCACTGTCCAAGTTTTAAAGTCCCACGTTATTATGTCATCACAGGAAATATATTTTTCAGAGTCATTTTTATTTCTATGTTGTACATATGCACATTTGTAACATTTATCACATTACATACATCTTAGTATGCAAGAAACTCCTTGATATATATATATATATATATATATATATATATATATATATATATATATATATATAAAACAAACAGAATAAAAAAAACAAACTGAGCCACTCCCACTAAGTCAACAGTTTATAGCAAATATTCTAACTAAATAGCCCATTCCTCTGAAACAAACTTACCTTTCACTACCTACTGTTTAATGAATTAATTAATTAATTTACCTACTCTATGTGTCTCTCGTACTTGTAAACTTTCAAGCTGCTCAAAAATCAACATTAGAGACGTGCTACAATGAGGTTGCAAAATTTGCTGTGAAGCGTAACATTCAAACCCACCATTCTGACTCTCTGAAAACTAGACTGGTTACGACTTCCACAACATGTCTTATACAGTCAAGTACTTACTGCATACAAGCTCATTAGTAAACCATAAAATTGCCCATCGCTGTAGAACATCCTAAAACACTACTCCCCACCAGAAGCCTAAGCACCAGCCTTAAAAATTTGACAACTACTACCAAATCAAATAACAGCTCTGGAGAGTTACTTTACTCAAAACTATTTATCTAAGCTCTGGAATAAACTGCCCCAACCCCTGAGACAGGCAGACAGAATCTCACAATTAAAACTTTTACTGAAAGCATTTCTGACAGAGCCCTGGCTTTGCCCTTGCATCCCTCCAGGTTAAACCAAAAATGTGACCATCTCTCATCCTCACTCATCTAAAAACCTAAATACTAACAACTACACTACTTTAAGCTGCTTTGGCTAACACTCCTACCAACTACCTATTTTGCATTAATCTCTTAACATTAGCTCTAGCCCTACTCAACTGCTTCTCTTCCTAAGCAACAGTAACTATCCATCTAATCATATTTGGATCTATTCTATTATTCAACCTACTACTGCTATATAGTAAACTAAATTGGTGTCTAAATAAGATTTAACATGTATGTCAAAGAATATTAATTTTCATGGATAAATGTAATCTTCTTCTTCTTTCGGCTTTTCCCGGTTAGGGGTCACCACAGTGTATCACCTGTCCGCTCATGATTAGCAGTGGAGTTTTTACCGTGTCGAGTTGCCAGCCCGGCGCACATCCTTCCAGAGAAGAAAGACACACGCACACATGCACTCACTCCCAGGACCAATTTAGAGTGCCTAGTCCACGTACAGCATGTCTTTGGGATGTGGGAGGAAACTGGAGCACCTGGAGGAAACCCACAAGACCACAGGGAGGACATGCAGACTCTGCACAGAAGGCACCCCAGCCGAGGATCAAACCGGAGAATCTCTTGCTGTGATGCGGAAATGCTAACTGCAGCATCACTGTGGCCACCCACAATACATAAGAATACCAATGTTTATTCCAGAAACATACTTAATCAAATGTTTAATCTAAGTCAATCTGAATTTTTTGATTCTCTGTAGTATCTGTAATTAAATGTTATCCAAACTAAATTGTAAGTTGTTTACTATGTACTAATATCTTTATTCTGTTTTATGTTTGTGGAGCTTTTCTCTTAGGGCCTCCACTGAAAAGGGGTTATTTTAAACCCAGTCTGACTCTCCTGGTATACAAAGGTAGATAAAAAAATAAAGAAATAAATAAACTTATCATTTGTTGACCAGGATAGTCTCTATGAGCTAGTAAGCCTCTTCCATTTACTAAACAACTCCAGTTTTCCCCTCCTCTCCTAATTCTACCTAGTTCTTTATATTCACCAGATAAGGACTATATCTTATCATTAATTCCCCACAGTCATCTTCCTCCTTTTCTCCTTACCTTCTCTCTTCCACTCCAGTCCAGCAAGCCTCCCAGTCCTGTTCTACTTCCTTCACTTCTGTAAGCCTTCAATTCCCTGCACAGACTCTTCTACTTCACTCTGTTATTTCACTTCTGACCAATATCACCTCCTCCTTTTACTTTTTTTAGTTTCATGTTGTCCTCAGTATCTATGCCACCAAGTCCTTACAAGGCAGCATTCCATTGTTCTGACACCAGTAATAATCCAAATCCTCCCAAACCTTACTCACTTCTTTACATCCCCACTAAATATGTTTATAGTCTGCACCATCTTCTATGTACCTTCAAGATTATGATCTTTACTCCACCCCCCCTTCCTTTACTGTCATAGGAGTCCTGTACCATCTGTGTATACCTTTTTTAAAGTTCTACCAAGCAACGTTTATTATTTTGTTTATTTAATCTCACCCAGGCCTTTCTATATTTTCCATCATTTGCTTCACTCCCAACCCCCCCGTGTATATATATATATATATATATATATATATATATATATATATATATATATATATATATATGCATACTCAGTCCTTCGTTTACTCTGTATTATCTGGTTATTTCTCATTTTTGCTACGTTTTCTATTTTCTGGTTTTAAATGTTAATCATTCCACCTTCTTTACCTTCCACTTCTCAAAAAATTTGTGCCATTCTAAAAAGTCCCTTTTCATGTCTGTAACCCTAATGTATTCTCTATATTTCCAACCTTTGGTTTTTCACCACAATTTCCCAAAAAGCCTTTCTTCCATCATCTATTTCTGTCAGCCAAAACTGCTTCACTTTATCAACCCTCATTCTTTTCCTCAGCTTTTTATGAATCTTCTTGTGTGTAGCCTTTTCTACTTTAACCTCTTTTTATCTAACTTCTCCCCCTTCCTCCATTATTGCCCGGTGCACCCATCTAATCACAAGATTACACAATCCCCTACATCCCATATCCATATTTATTACAGTTGCTTACTGTTAAAAATTGAACATGTCCAATCCACCTTTTACTTTGTAAGGACTAAACCTACCTTTATCACTCCTGGTCCTTTTACCTTTCCACACAAAGCAATCACATATCTGCTATGATCTCTCAATTTATTACCATGTGGAGCTGTACCTACATGTTGCACAGAATATAAAACTGGAGATAAAATCTCCATCTTTATGACTACTACCCTGATCCAGTCATGTCAGTCTCACTGACTATCTCTCCAATTTTGTCTGCACATGTCTATGTAGTTCTACTCACTTCTTTCTAACTTCCTTAACAGTGGAGAGTACTCCAAGTCCTAAACACTTCCCCCATTTACTACTGGTAATCCTATCTTTAACATCTCCTTGCCATTATCCCCTACCATTGCAACCAAAGATTTTTTGGGTTACAGCAAACCCCTGTTTCTCTGCTCAAACTTTCCAGCAGCTTCAGTATACCTGGCAAAATGTCCACCACATTTTCCAACAGTCATAAACAGTCATCAGTGAATAGATTTATTCTGCCTTTTCTTCCCTTACCCATCACTGACTCAAGAAACTTATCCTCTGAGCTAATTTTCTCATTAAAAACAAAACCAGAATGGGAGATAATGGGTAATGCTGCCTTACCCCACTGTTTATGTAAAGTATATCTAATAGCCCTGCATTAACTGCCATTCTTGTAGATGCTGTCATAAGAAAAAATGTCAAACCCTAGCCATGTAATAGTACACTTCTTTTAATGTACCACAGAATATGTTACCCTAAATGGCACTTGTGTGTATTTCTAATTTTAATGTTCATAATCTCAGTGCTTAATGTTATATACACTGTTCTTACTTTTGAATTAGCTGCAATTTTAGTGATATTAAAAACTATCACAGCTCTATAAATCATACCTGAGTTATAGCAAGTGATACAGCCTCTTAATTCACCTATCTTTTCACTGTAACAGATGTCCGAGAAAAAATGTACCTTTTTTCAGACTACAGGTCTCAGAACTTTGATGATTATCAGTGCCTTATTCCTAAACTCTTGGGCTTTTTTAAGATCTTCTTTGCTTTATTAATGACATGTATCTCCACAAATTGTGTCAGAAAATTGAACAGAAATGTTGTCTATTGAAATTGCAGCCTATAACGACCAGGAACACAACAAAGTGAAATCACAATAATGAAGTTAAGCATGTATCATCTACAAGAAAAAGAGCTCACTGGAATAATCATGAAAATAATCATGAAAATAGATAAATTATAGGAAGACTCCAGCCATAACAGTTAAATGAACGCACTATCAGACAAAATCATGCATTCAACAGCATATTAGAGAAATACCTTGACAGGTGATATTAGAGCAACACTAATGAAACTAATAATAATATAAATGCTAAGCAAGTTACATCTATAAAGGATTAGGTGTACGTCGTAGGGCATATCACTTAGGTACAGTAATTAAGTGATCAAGTTGTACACTCAAGATCAAAAAGGATCCTCCCCAAGAAATGAGGACTTCATCAGTTATGCATAGGTAGTAAACAATGAACAATGAGCCTGCATATGTGTATATATAGTGTACTACACACATGCAGGCATATTAGTACTCATGGTGGGTTAGTAGCCAGCAGTGAAATATTTCGTAAAAGGCACGAAAACACAGGTGATACAAATGTAGATGTGATGTGATGTGCACACCTAGACTGTACTGGTGATGTACAGATAAGCCAAAACAGAATTATAACTGGCACATGCATAAGGTGCACAGCCATGTGCCAGCACTGTGTGTATAGTCTCTTCATGCAGGCATGCATCTAAATAATTCTATAAAATATAAAGCTGTGAGCTTCAGTCACTGTTGAAGGAGCACATAGATGCTCTCTAGGAACTCAGGCTATGGATACAGCACATTATGTCTCTCAGCAAGCCAAGTGCTTTCAGTGAGTTATGACACCACCCCTTTTATCAGCGTGAATGCTTTATGCCAGGCTAAGAAATGGAGTTCAGAGTCTTGCCTTTGTTTTTGCACTGCTACAGAGACAAAACTGGTTTAGCTACATGCACTTCCGCACCTTGTGGATATTCTGCAGGGGCTGTAAGTATCCTTTTGACACCCATTCACACCAGCTGGGAGCAAACATTAGGTAGCATCTTTACAATGGTGGCTAATCTGCCAGGTGGTGACTGAGGGTAGTGCCGAGCATGAATCTAGCACACAGCCACGTGTACCACAGCACTGTGGCATCACCAAACATGCTGGGATGTTGTATCATATTAATCTTTCTGCTTATTATCTGACGGATGGAGGTCCAGCTGAGTGCAATGTACCTGTGAAAACATGAGCATGGCATATAATATTAAATTATTGGTTCCCTCTATAGAGTCAAACACTACCTGATATACAATGCAAGGCAAACACTAGCATCTACCTAATTTCTTCATTCCCCACTGTATGCTTCATCTATTATTGCAAACTTAAATACTACACATAATGCTAAACTCAAACATAAATACTACACATAAAGCTAAACTCAAACATAAATACTACACATAAAGCTAAACTCAAACATAAATACTACACATAAAGCTAAACTCTACACCTTTTACAATAAAGTAGCCACATTTGCTGCCAACGTTACACATAGGACTCATCATTGCAGAGCCCTTAAACAACTAAACTGGCTTGAGCCAGATTCCAACACACTCACAACTTATTACTGCACACACTCTTATACATGCACCACAAAAATGTCTAAAAGATATTAAAAGATACCCCGCAGCACTGCTCTTCAGGTAGAGACCTTTGATTGACCGATAAACTATTAGTAATCATAACAAAGTCTAACTCAGCAGGTGACTCACTGTACTCCCCTTATGTATCTAAACTCTGAACACCATCCCAACATACCTAAAACAGACCATGAAGCTTTCCACCTTCAAGCCCTGACTAAAATACTACCTAAACCACATGTGGTCATGCACATGCTCCTCACCTGGGGAACTCCATTTTCCTTTGTCATCTCCTATCCCTTTATAACCTCTGTCCCCTTCTGTACAACAAACCTTTCCTCCACTCCTCCTTAATTTCCTTCCTACCACCAATTTACAGTCCAGTTTCTTTCTGACTTTCCCACTTTATCCATCTCCTTCAAATACTCTCCACCACACTGTTATGACCAGGCCGTATCTCAGTATATAGCCCAGTATTTTCAGCCCCACTATCCTTGACTTATCAGCTATACAATGTCTCTCTCACTCTTCTAGCTCTAGATATTATCTACCTATTTACTGCATCATACTCTGCCTCATTTTTTTATTCCTAGCGACCTCTTACCCATGTCTTGTAAGTCATATCTTATGTCTGCTTGTCACATATACTGCACATGAATTGTTTCGTACTAAATGTTTTATACTTGGAATTAAGTCTAATGTATAATGTCACCATAGAAGAAATATTTATTTATTTATTTTATTTTTCATTTGTTGATCGGGAAAGTCCGACTGGATGCATGTCGATTTTCAGCGGAGGCCCAGGGAGAAAAGCTCCAAGGGTAAGCAGATACAGCATTACATAATACCAGCATTACATATTACAAACAGACTATTCACAGAGATTACATAAGTAAGCAAGTTAGTTCCACAGGTTATAATTAATCCTGAGCACAAATCAGGGTTAAATTAAATTACACAGTAAACTGGTTAACAGATTTTTACACATTCTAGAGAGAGTTAGCCAGGCTTGATACATTGACATAGCCAGTTAAGTGACAAATGTTGTTTGAGTCTAGTTTTAAATTGACCTAAGGTGGAAAGTACGGTAATATCAGCTGGAAGAGAGTTCCAGGATCTACTTACAGAGTTTGCAAAGAGAGAATCACCGGCTGTGTTATTAATTTTGCTAGTTTGAATTAGTAGTTTGTTAGAGGATCGAAGCAGTCTAGGATTGTTATAGGGGGTGATAATATTTTTAAGTGCAGGAGTATTGTCCGGATTATAGAGGATTTTATAGGCCATAATCAGCTGGTTATACTGGATTAGGCTGGGTAGTTCAAGCCACCCAAGCTGATTTAGATTGATGCAATGACGTGTCCTAAAAGGCAGCCCAGTGGCAAACCTGGCAATGTGGTTGTAGCAAATTGAGAGTTTGTTAAGGACAGTCTTGTTTAAATTCGAGAGTAGAGGGTATGCATACAGAAGGGTGGAAAGAAGGTGAGAGCGAGCTATGGCAATTTTAGCTGGAGGGGTTAGGAAGTCTTTTATTCTGTAAAGTGACCCTAGTTTTTTATTGATGGTTTTGATAGTTTGGTTAACATGTAGGTCAAATTTTAGATTATTGTCTATGATGACACCTAATAGTTTTGTAGATGGGTCAGGGGAGATTATTGTGCCATCATTTGATTTTATGGTAAAGGTGAAAGCGGTAGACCTATGTGTTGGTGAAAATAACAGCATTTTAGTTTTTTTGGGATTTAGGATCAGACGATGTTCAGAAAGCCAGTTTTCTATTGTATTAAAGGTGGTCTGGGGAGATGACCATAACTCTACTGGAGATGTGGCTGAGCAAATCAGAGTAGAGTCATCAGCATATTGGATACATCTGACTTTTGGGATGACAGTATAAAGGTCGTTAATGTAGTATAGAGCCTTGTGGTACTCCAAGGGTGTTAGGTAGAAGGTTAGAGAGTTTGTTCTGCCAGAGGACAGCCTGCTGTCGACCATTCAGGTAGGATTGAAACCACTGGAGGGCCCCAGTATCTAGACAGAATGTTTGCAGGGTGTGGATTAAAAGTTGGTGATCAACCATATCAAATGCCTTGGAAACATCCAAAAAGAGGGCTGAGGATATATAATTATTGTTGCGATTATGGTTTATAGTGTTAGTAAAGGCTAGGAGGGCTGAAGTAGTGCTGTGATGAGGACAGAAGCCATGCTGAGTGTCTGCCATAACGTGATTTTGGATTAGGTGGTGCATGAGTTGTCTATGAATACATTTTTCTATAATCTTTGCAAGGGGAGAGAGTATAGCTATTGGCCTATAATTGGAGAATTCAGTAGAGCTGCCTCCTTTGTGAAGTGGGATTACATAGGATATTTTCCAGATGGTGGGAATTTTAGCTTCTACTATGGTTCGATTGATTAGTATTGAGACGGGGTAAGCAATAGCATCAGATGATTTTTGTAGGTACTCGTCAGGGAGTTGATCAGCAGAAAGTGTAATGGGTTTTAATTTTTTGATCAAGGTACGGATAAGTGAAGTGGCGACTGGTTGGAAGCTGAACGCAAGTAGGTTTCTAGGGGTGCTACTGTCACGACCAGGGGAGCTAGGAGGTAGTTAGCTAGCTAGGGCTTGAATTGTCTCAGTAAATAATTGGTTAAAACTATCAGAAACATCTTCAGGGGCTTTATCAATAGTAGCAGCAGGGATTGGGGTTGAAGTTTGTCCAGGATGTAGTAGATTATTTAAACCTGCCCAAAACTTCTGAGGGTTATTTTGATTTACTGTCTGTAAATTACAGTAGTATTGTTTTTTGTCTTGTAAAATTGATATTTTTGGTTTTGTTCCTGTATTGCCTGTATTTAATGTGATCTTGAGGGTCTTTAGAAGAACACCATAAAGCCCATGCTTTGTTTCTAAGGGTAATTTTGAGTTTAGACTCTATAGAAAGCCATGGTGAAGTTTTTGCCTTGGTTCTCTTTGAACAAACAGGTGCATGCAAATCAAGGATCTCAAGGAATTTGTTGTTAAAGTATGCTACTGCTTCCTGTAAGGGGAGGTGTTTTAGAATAGACCAATTACATGAGTTTAGTTCTTGTTGGAATTTGGCAGGGTCAAAGTTTTTATTGTTTCTAACCTTTCTGAGTAAGGGTTGTTGGGAATTAATGGTTTTGTGCTTAATTACATATGTGAGAAGGTAATCGCTTAGGCCATTAAGGAGGGTACCAGAGGTGTACAGTTGGGGGTGACTGTTTATGAGTACCCAGTCAAGTATACTTTCTTTTTGGTTGGGTTTACCTATCCTGGTAGGGGTGGATATGATTTGTGTAAATGCATGCAGGTTAATATGGGTGGTTGGGGATTCTGAGGAACAGGTGCCCCAGTCTATGTTAAAGTCTCCAAGTAGTAGGGTTTCTTGGGGTAGTGACATGATAGCCAGTGCAGGATATCTTCAAATGTAGATATATTGTTACCTGGGGGAATGTACATACAGATGATATTAATGCATTTATTTTTATTAAGTTGCAATTTGGTGGCAAGAATCTCTGAGTTATTAATCTGAGGAGGTTGTATTACATCTATGGTGACATTCAACTCAGATTTATAGAGTACAGCTACCACACCCCCCTTCCTCAAAGCACGATCCAGCCTGTGTATGTTGTACCCAGGTGGTAACACTTCATTGTCTTTAGTGTTAGGTTTTAACCAGGTTTCAGATAAACAGAGAATCTCAGGGGAGTGGATATCCAGAAGTGCATGCAATTCATGTACCTTGTTATTAATGTTTCTAATATTGAGATGACAGACTAGGAGAGAGTTAGTTGGCCTATTAATTGTAGGTTTGTAGCTTAGATTGCAAGTAGAGGGGGTATGTGTATCTGAAGTGAGTGGGCCAGGGTTGGGGTGAATATCACCACCAAGTATTAGGTTGAGTCTATACTTGGTGATGAACTTCAGGAATTTGTTTATTAGTTTGTGGTAGTGTTTGGATCTAGAGCGAATGTGCCTGGGGTTGAGATGTTGACAGACTGAACAAGATGTTGGATAGGATCTGGTACTGTAAGTATGGTTGAAGGTGGAAGGATTTACAGCTGGGGTGATAGTATGGCCTTTTGGGACCTGAAATCCTGTGAGGAACTGGTTTTCATACAAGGTAAGGAGGTATGGTGTGAACAAGAGGGGTAGTAAACAGGAGTATATCATTATCTGTGATTCAGCTAGTGAGTTAAGGAACTGTTTAACTGGTGATGCAACACCAGAAGATTGAGTGGTGAGGTAAAGGTACTGGAAGGGGGATGGGAGAATGCCAGATGAAAGCTAATAGGTGCTATTAAAATGTAGGTAGTAGAATGGGGGTGGGTGGCATTATACCAGATGAAAGCAGATAGGATCTAGAAAGTGGGGGAGTGGCTATAATACTATAAATTTAGAGGTACTGGGGGCGGGAGGGGAGCGAAGATGGCCCGAGCGTAGCGGGGCTATTGCAGTTTACAAGGTTTCCTAAGGTGTCCTAAAGCTATAAGGTAAGTATTACAGCTCTTAATGTAAGAGTCAAATTTACTTCAGTTACAGGGGAAGGAGGCAACCACTCACGTAGAAACAAAGAGCCCTATGGCTGATCAATATGGTGACCTGCTTAATTACAAAGCACTGTAAGTGAAAGCTTAACAAATGCTTTTTGTGTGTGCAACCCACTCTGTTTAAATGTTGAGAGAAACTAATTGCAGTCCTGTAGACACCGTTTTGTAGGGAACTGTAGAGTTCAATTAGGAAAAGAGAAAAGCAGAGATTCTAGGGTAAGCATGAAGGCAACAACAGGCAGTTATTATATAATAATGCATTCAGAAAGGTTTGGTGGGGGGGGGGTAAAGTAGCATACTTCAGAATGAACTAAGATTTATAGCTAAGAAACCTAAGCAAGAGAGCAATGCAGTAAATAAACACTTGCCAGATTTTAAAGATATACCAGAAAAACTAAATTATTCACAATTGTACAACTGGAAAATTGCCAGTAAAAGCACTTCAGGTATAGCTAGCCCAAGTTATTCAAGTCATAAAAGCACTTCTTCAATGTGTGTATGCAATTTAAACATTAAAAAACACATGCAGCAAGGAGGAGCTCTGATTATACACTTTTTCTAGGTACAGGTTCAGTTTAAACACAAATATTACCACAGAAATTCAGTAAAGTCACTAGCTACTTATAGAGCCTCTGAAAAAAGAAATAGAGCAGTCTGTGCAGAATCAGAATTTAGCAGCAGGTCATTCAGTTACACAAAAAACAGTAAAAGATCCATACAATGAAGAAACTTACACTAAGTCACACCAGGTCAGCCAAGGGGAGGAAGAGACACATTTATGTTTGTATAGTGACAGTACTGAACAATTACCCATTTGTATCTAGATGTTGTAATAACTATGTAATGTAGCTTTGTTAAAAAAAAGTGTTTTGTCATGAGTATCTTAAATAGAAATATACATACACATGAACAAACCAAGTAACACTTGCTCCATGAAGAGGAACAACATGTATGTCACATTGCTGGAGCAGCCATATCTTGTCTTTAGTTGTCATGGTAATATTAGCAGTGCAGGGATTTTTACCCACACAACACTAAAGTATCAATAAAAATAAGCAAAGCATTATAGAAATACCACTAACAAGGTCAAGAATAAGCATTTGTATTACACAAAAATAAACAAACATGTGCCCAACAGCTCAGTAGTATGCCATGAAGACTACCCCAAACACCAGCATTCATGATATATGAACGACAATAAAAAGCAGAAACATACCAAATTTATATAGATATATGCACACAGTGGCATTGCAGTGAAGTCCAGTAAACTACTAATGTCTACACACATGAAAAATGGATTCCACAATGCTCATTAGGCTGAATGCTGAGTCCTACCCCCACAGATAATATATGCAGAAAAAATAAAGTAGTCACAGGTCAATAAACCCAGCAACTGCAAAGCAAGTAAGCTGTAGCACCCACAAAATGCTACCCTCAATGCAAGGCCTTGCAGAAACTCTACCACTTGCAGTGATGACAGTACTACATCCATGGCTTACATCAGCTAGTATATCAGCAGATGACACAGTTATTAGCCACAGCCACCACCCCCTGCATGTGAAGCCACCCTACATAGCAGAAACAGCCATGCCCCTCCCACAGCCACAAACAAAAATGGTGGAACTTCTGGGGAAGATGACTTATGTCTTTATAAACTGGAGACAGATCACATGCTCCCCCAAATATAAAGATAATTAAAGCTTTGCTGAAATATGTCTGTCTCCCATGCAGCGCAATCAAGTTTTAATGCATGTATCCTGGAGGTGGATATCTACATGAACTGTATTTCAAGACATTTTGTGAATTGCATAAGGCTGAAATATATGATTTATTCTGCAAATGAACCCTACACATTGCAGACTATGTTAATGAATTTCTTATTATCTAAAGTGGGTTATGAGCCTAGCCCCTTAAAATGTATAAAAAAACTGTAGTGAAACTGGGCCTTTTTGTGACTTTTATTATGAGAGCAGTGACTTGCTGAAATTAAAGCAGTGCTTTCAAAGAACAGAAATCTATTATCTTTACACTGCATAATATTTTCATTATTGTCATGTAAGTCAGACTATTTTAAAGTTTTAAATATGAAGATATTCAACCTCAAGAAACTAGATATCTGTAAAATTTATACATAGATACATTTATTGAATAACACTGAGATACTTTTAAAACTTAGGTTACATTCATGGCATTCTGTACAATGTGTGCTACATAGTGGTAAAGTAGAATTTACCAGAAGTATTTGTTTAGTGAAAGAGTATACTGCGGTGGTGGTGCTGCGGTAGCGTTGTCGCCTCACAGTTAGACGTTGCCCATTTGATTCTCAGAGCGTCTTCTGTGTGGCCACATGCGTGAATGGGCGTTCCTTCGTTGAAGGTTGTGCGTTAGGTGCGGCAAGCCAGCACGTAAAAATCTACTGCCAATCATTAGTGGACCGGAGTTCCGCTGTGGCGACCCCTAACTGGGAAAAGCCGAAAGACACAACAACAACAGCAATTTGTTTAGTGAAAGAGTACATACTGACACTAAATGCACTGTTGTAACTACAACTGCTGAGGAAGAACTTTTTAATAGTGATCTGTATTACAGCCAGTACTGCTCCTTAAACAGGAATAACTCAGGCAAACAAAGCTGATTTAGTGACACACATATGTATGTATATATATATATATATATATATATATATATATATATATATATATATATATATATATATATATATATATATATATATGTAAACCATTCACTAGAACAAAAGTGCATTCAATTGAAAAGAAAATGTAGCAACTCACTAGTAAGAAACAACACTGTCGAAAATCCACTTGTACGAATGACACTACAGCAAAGTTCTGAAATACGTATTTTGTAAGTAAAACCCTCAATATTACACCCATTATTTACTATATAAGTCATTAAAGCACACTCATATCCTCTATAAAGTCTTCTCACAAAACGTAACTCGGAGTAAATTAAACTACGTAAATTGAAATGTGAAGCAATACATGAAATACATGTAAATACGTGAGGGACA
>NC_056727.1:885458266-885470766 GCF_019279795.1 Protopterus annectens | reverse complement strand
AGTGACACAGATGGTAAGATTATGGAGATTAATTTCAGGTTACTTTTTATAAAGAATTGGAGAAGTTAAAATGAATTCATTGGAGAGAAAATATACAACACCATTACTGTATAAAATTTGTAACAAAATAAAAATTAAGAGGTTGAACATATTTTTACAGGGTCTATATTACATTATTGAATGCTTAAAAAAGCGAACAATGAATAATCAAACCCATGTAAGTGAAAGCTTACATAATCGAAAGCTCAGTTTTTTCCCTTGGAAAAAAATCACTGTTCCAAAAAAAAAAATAAAAAAAATAAAATAAAAAAAATTTAAATAATACATAAAGTGGGGGGCTTCGCCCCCCAACCCCCCTACTTAAATATACCAACTCCGAGATTGCACTACATTGCCAAAAATGGCAAAGTAACAGAAGCGGCCAAGCAAATTCTTTCCCTGGGAAAGAATTTGCTTAAAAGCTGCGTAGCTATTTTGCCTTTTCGTTGTTTTAAGTTCGACCAAGATGCATTCAATAGAGTGCATCTTCGGTCATCTAATAGGAACCCTTTTTACCAATAATAAGGTATTCTGATAGCATACAACTCTGGGAAAATAAAAGAAATAATTATGTTGGGGATATGGTGATGGCTTTTAATCATGAATCCTATAATAAGAAAAATTTGAACAGTAATTGGAATGGAGTATTTGGAACTTTAGGGCTGATTCCAAAACTGGGAAATAACCCTTTAAAGGTATACAAGAAAGGCAGAAATTTTAAGTCCTTTTTGAAAATGAATATTAAAGAGGCAACAGTGAAGGACATCACACTAGCAGGATAACCAAATGTGGGAGATGTGCACAGTGATAATATATACTGGAGGGTAGGGATATTACTGTAGGCAGTTACTCAAAAACAATTTTCACAAATGGAAGGCACAACTGCGATACTAGCGGGGTGGTATACATTGCAATTTGTTTGGATTGTTCAGCCTTTTATTTAGGGAAGATAGAATTAGCCCTAAAGATGGATTTATCAACATAGCTACACTATTAAAAAGGAGATGAAAAAAAAACATTTAGTAAACATGCTATTATCCAATAATATGGATTTAAGAAATTCTTCTTTTATATTCTAGAAAAAGAACAGAGAAATGAAAGAGGTAGCAATTAGGAAACATACTTAAACTATAGGGAGCTTTACTGGCAATTGTTGTTAAATGCCACATGTTCTCTGGGCATAAATGAAAAAAAAACAAAAAACATATGCAGTGCTTTAATATTGAGAGCTGCCAGAATATAATATAGGTAAATGTCCCAGCAAGCTTTTAAGGAATTTGAAGGAATGAAATGGAATAATGTTTTTAGTAATCTTAATTGTCATTTTTTAGAAGTAACATAAGATATAAGGAACTATAATTTTAAATGGTTGTGGCTATACATTTTGCATAGAAGAAAATATTTTTAATGGTTTTATTGATGTAATTATATCATGTCATTTTATAAGTGCTTAAGTTTTAATTTTCAGTAATGTACTTAGTATTAGTAATTTGAATTGAAATATGGCTATATAAAGGGCAGGAAGTGATGTTGTCTTGGATTCTGATGAAGTTCCAATGCTGTGGTTGGAACGAAAGAGCTTACCTTTTCTGTCATTGAAAATATACTAATACATCCAAATATAGATATATAGGAAATGAGACATGCTTTAAGATTACAATGAATACAGGAACTTACTCTTAAAATCAACAACTATGTGCAGATTGTAGCTGAACATTGTGACACATTTTCCTGAAAATTTAACAAGAAAATGGTCTATTTCTTGTTTCAGAAATATAGTCCTACACAGGTACATACAACCACTAGGTCTACATAGCCTTTAGGCTGCCTAGTTTTGTGCCACTCAATTAACAATAAAAAAAAATACGAACATGGCATTCATCTGGCTGATACAGTGTTATGTTGTTATAACATCAGAACAAAACTAATATTTATTTCTCCAAAAGTATTATTTTCTATCATTTTAAATAATGCAGCAAAACCTTTTTTTTTCTAAAGTGCAGAATGACTTCCACATATTCAAATTGCTTTAATTTTCTTAAAGTGTAGTACCATTATATCATGCAGTATATGATTTATTTCTCATTATTGAAATGCATTGCTCTGAAAATTTTGTAAGAAATATTGAAACTAAATAGGTGGGCATTTGGAAGTAAGACCAGATTAAGATCAGAAGTGCCACTGGAAATTACAAACTGCAGAATTTTTGGATTAGAACAAAGCTATAGTTATCAGTTCTTTTCAGGGCAACAAATGTGAAAGCTATCAAAAAACTTGCATATATAATACTGTTACAAACTCAGGCTTAAATAATGATATATTTCTGTATGTAAGTGAGATTCTCATATACTGTGAAATCAAAAACTCATTGCAGGAAAGAAATGTTTTCACTAAAATTCATAAGGCAGTTCCTTTTTTATCTGAAGCCTTCTATACAGCTTATGTACAACAATGTTATTCCCTGAAAATGTCATAATATGTGAAAGCATGTCGGAAATATAGCCATTTCTAACAAATGAGCACAAAAGTACCAAAGAAAAATAATAAACAGGTGCACAACTTTCTAGAAAATGCACAATACGAAAGGGGTTAACTGCAGGTCTCACAAAAACATATTAAGTGCCAGCCATTGAAAGGAGCACACCAGCTTGCATTTACAATTTAAAATCTGCTGAAGTGACATTTTAAATAAATGTCATTTCAGTGGACAAATGTCAGCATATCAAATAACATTATGGCAGAAAAAGGCAATGAGGTTTCGAATAATAAGAGTCAGAGAAGGTACCCTCATATATGTGAAAAAGCAGGAGTGTCACAGAAATATTATTCTGTTAAATCTGGACTGTGAGAATGTAATCTATTATCTTGTACAGTACATGTAAAAACATTTTATTTCAATATTGCATTCATATACTTACATAATGAAATTGTAAATACATAAATAATGAGTCTGACAAGTACAAAGCAAACTATCAAAATCTCAAAAAGAGGATTATTAAAACTGCCAAAAAGGACATCAAAAGCAGCGATAATACTGTAAAATTATAAAGCATTTCAACATAAATAAAGTGTAAATTAAAAGCACAAAATAGCGCAATAGATATGTATGTGCAAGAAAAGAGCAGTGTAACAACTAGTAACATGCTGTTACACTAATTTATTTTAATGTTTCATACTTAGCTATTGTATTTCATAAACTAGAAGCTTCATGTCACTCCTTATGGAAGAAATTCCTGTGTTTATTAATTATAGCTGAGAGCAGGTACACTTTTTGGTGGCAAAATCAAATCTTCAGAGAACAGTGTGATAGCAGAACTAGTCTTTTTAGTTGCTGTGGGTGTGTGGGCTCTGCCTCCCACATTGGGAGGTTTACAGGACCAGCCTCCTATGAAAAAATATATTTCTTTTTCATGGTTCTACTATGAAAGGTTGAGTTGCAAGATGCTAAGAAAACAACTTGTCAAATGCAAATATTCCAAAAGACACAAAGGTAAAAATCTACAAGTCTTTTTGCTCGGGAGTGTAAGCCCCCTGCAGTCCTATTTGGTGAGCAATTCCCTACACCCAAAGCTTATACGCGCAAGCTTCATGGTCCCACAAACATGCAGAAAGGTGAAGAAGGCAGAAATCTCCAAAATAATAAAAATCACTGCAAACATACAAAAAGAAACTTCACCGGCAGTGATTTTGTTTAAAAGAGTTATCAGCATTTTGCATTTTAGGGACTTTGTTGCTTGAAGACTTTGACACTTGAAGAAAATGATCTTGGTGAACTGTTTCTATACAACCTCTTTCACAACATATATATTAAGTGTTTATGTGGTAGCTACAGTATTTCAGGATAGCATACATATTAAGAGTTTATATGGTGGTTGCAGTATTTCAAATTTTTCTGTGAAGCTTCTTGCAAATATTTTTTTCAATTCAGTTTCTTTCTTTTAAAAGTTTATTAAACAATATAATTTTCTTCATTTCTAGGAATAGTTACTTTTTTCTGATGTCAGAATGTTGCAATGTTATTGCAGCTGTTCATTAATATACAGTTTACTGAGTTAATATTCCCTGTTTAATTGTATGTTCTACCTTTAATTGCTATGTAGGTGATCATTAGTCTCCATTTCCACAGTTATTACTGCTGTGCTTCAGTGTTCCTTCAAGGCTTACTGTTTATTATTCTGCTGTTCTGCAGGCTTTAGTCTGATCTGTCATTAGTGCATATAAGACACTGACACTGTTTTGACAGTCTTTATAAATTTTAAAAGTTTAAAAAAATAGTAAAAATAGTAGAGTAAAAATGTTTTATTAGTATGTGATGATTTGATGTTAATCAGTAGTCTGAGTTTAATATCATTTGCATAAATTGCATTTTAAATCTATCACATACAGTGATGACCCACCACTGGACCAGTAATGAAGGACCCTCAATCTTCACCACTAGCACCTGTGGGAAATGTTCACTGGGAAGATAACAGGTATATGCACAGTGTTTCCAGACGAAGCTCTCTGCATCAAGTACAGTTTTCCTTAAGAGCACATACAGAGACAACAGTCCGTCTGGGGCTAGTTTCTCCCTCTTTCTCCAAATCCCAAATAAGATTCCCCACTGGCACAGCTATAGAGTTGAGATCTCAGCTGAGTGACCAAGCCAAGACCTCCAGCACCCTCTTTGTCCAACCATTGCTTTGTGTCCCTGCCCAAGTAGCTGACATACACACTCTTTGAGGTTTGATTTACACACACACACACACACACACACACACACACACACACACACACACACACACACACACACACACACACACACACACACACCTAGGAAAGGATGGTACAGGTTTACTAGCTATGCTCCCTTCTGCCCAGACTATAAGGTAGTTTTCACTGCCACCAGTCACTCCAGATAGCTACCTTAAGGCCCTTAACAAATGGTGTCCATTCTTAATGTGTAATATTAATATTAACACAAATGGTAGTTTAACCAAGAGCAGGGCTATTAGGAGTGGCCCACACAGTGTCACCACATAAATATGCAAGTACTCTCAAAAATTAAATATCTCTACACAGATCAGCCGCAATGAAAGGTTTAAATATATTTAATAATAAGTAATAAAAGTACAAGATAACACTAAATACATATTCACAGTGACAGAGTTCAAAACCAGAATAAATATTTAAAATAGTATTACAGTACAGGCTCATAGACATAATGAAAAACATCTAAACTAAGCTTCAGTATATTCCTGACTGTATTTAAGAGAATTATACTATTCCCTAGGAACTTACTTCATTAGAGCAAGGCAGATGTGGTGAATGATTCTTGTTGTTGTCAGGTCCAAAACAGAATGTAGAATGCTTTCTGTTTACTAAGAGACTTCTTAAAACATATCTAAAATATTACTGCTGGGATAGCTTGCAGAATGACATCATTTCTGGTCATCTGACTTCTAGTTCCCAGGCCAACCTCCCCATTGCTGGCAACTGGTAATATTTAGCATCTACCTTTAAATATACTCATACAAGGGCTTTTGCTCAGATCTTTGGCAGATGCTGAAAATCATAAAACAATTATATTCCTTCATGCTTTCAAAGTAGCAATTATTTCACCCTAAAGACAATACAGAAATCTTCCTAGTACAGACTTTGTGTCTCTAGCTGCATTGAAGCATTTTTATGGCATAGCCTATAAAATAATTTAATTTCAGATATTTTTTAAAAGTTTGCTGGACTGACGTTAACGTCCTGCATTCCAGTTCCACTATTAGAATATATATATTTAAATAGGTACTATAGTGCATGTACATTTCTGTTCTCTTCCAGTAGGGCACACTGTGGATACATTTTAAACACAGCCCTTTAGAAATACCTTTTCAACACAACATGACATACAGTTCTAATACATTTGTAACACAAGCATCTTATATAAATTAATTTGATATTCATAAATGAGATATAATTATTTACAAAATTCTAGCTAGCTGTAATGTCAGTACCTCCTTTTGTCATATTTCTTCCCCCCTTCGAAGACTCAAACTAGTTTTTCAAGAGACTCTTGAAAATGCTGCTTTAGAGGAATTTGCCTGTCTGGAAATACATTACCCCATTCCCTTTATTCAGATTCCAGCTGCCTTTGCATTGCTGGCCCCATTACAGTGTTGCACTGTCATATCCTATGCCTGTAACCCTGGGCTCCACCATCACAAGTTAGGATTTTGCTGGCTGACTCCCTGCAGCCGTAGATCCCCTTCAGACTCCTCCTGCCTTTTACTGCAAATACTTAGCACCAGGACCTCCCTATCATGGTAAGATTTCATCATGTTAACATGGTACAGTTTGTGCCCCTGCCTCCTGCGTAGCAGTTCTACCATGTAGTTAACATCAATTACCTTCCTTACCACTTTGAAGGGTCCTTCCCAAGCTGCCTGCAGCTTGTTGTGTCTGACAGGAATGAGAACCATAACCTCCTGTCCCACAGCATACTCTCTGGCTCGAGCATTCTTGTCATACCAGACCTTTTTATGCTGTTGGGCTTCTGCCAGGTTCTCATGGGCCAAACTCATGTGCTCCCTGAGCCTTGTCCTGAGGATTAGGACATATGCCACAACAGACTCCTTGTGGGATTCACACTCATCCTTCAACTCATCATAAATTAAATCTAGAGGTCCCCTCACACTATGCCCATACAGCAAACCTGTGGATTCCTAGGCACCTCTATAAGCGAACAACAAATGGGACAAATATTTGTCCCACTCCCTCTTAAACCAGTCTGCCAATGCCGTAGCATGGTATTTAGTGTAGAGTTTAACCTCTCCACAAGACCATTAGTCTGAGGGTGGTAGGAGGTAGTCTTTAGGTGCTTCACCCCACAGCACTCCCACAGACAAGCCAACAGGTCTGACATGAAATTGGCACCTCTGCCAGTCAGTATTTCTTTTGGGAAACCTACTCTGCTTTAAATCTCTAACAAAGCATTTGCCCCCTTTTCTGCCTCAGTGTAGGACAGAGCCACTGCCTCAGGGATTCTGGTAGCATAATCTACTACTACTAGGATATTCTTCTTTCCTGTAGAACTTGGGGTACTCAGAGGCCCCACAATATCCATAGCTACCCTCTAAAATGGCAATCCTCAATCACAGGCAAAGGCATCATAGAAACTTTGACCTTGTCTCCTGCCTTACCTACTTTTTGGCATTGCTCACAGGTCCTGCAGTCCCCTGTTACATCCATGGAAATCAAAGGTCAATAAAAGTTCTGCATAATATGTCTCTTGGTATGCTTTATGCCCATATAACCTGCAAAGGGAATGTTATGGGCTATGGCTAGAAATGCCAGATGGTAGGCTCTGGGCACTACCAACTGCTGTGTTATCTCACCCTCTAGCCCTCACTCAGTGGTCCACTTTCTATACAGTAACACTTTGTCCCAGTGTACAGATTCCCCCTTTCCTTGAGAATCAGGTGTCTCCCTAGCTACCTCCCTTAAGCCTTGTAATGTAGGGTCTGAGAACTGAGCTTGTCTCAACTCTCTCTTTGTAACCCTTCCCAGCTCCCCTTCCACAGGAGGTCTGGCATCCTCTGACAGCAATGGCTCACTATTAGCCTGGGTACTACTATTCACCCCTGCCCTTGCAGTCACTCTGTCCAAGAAAACATCAGTACCTACCAGCAGTTGTGGCTTACCTTCAGTCTCACTGCTACAGGGTAGCTCCCTCCCTCAAGTAACCACCTCACCAGTACTGGCTTCAAGTGTGCAGTCTGTCTGAGTTCCTCCCAGGCTACCAGACTCCCATACCTGTCTCAAAGCCTGACACTGTGTAACTGTATGCACACATGGTACTGCATTATCAAAATCATTCCCTATCAGGATATCTGCAGGGATATCCTCAAACACACCTACTTGCTTGCTTCCTTTTCAACCCTCCCAGTCAAGGTGAATCCTAGCCTAAGGTATTTGGAATGAGGTCCCTCCTAAAGCTCTGACTAGAGTAGACTGCCCAAGCAAATAGTGCTCCTGTTTAACCATTGCAGCCTTGACAATGGTTAGGTCAGAGGCTCTGTCTCTCTTACCAGTGGCCTGATTCCCGTCTACTAAAATAGGATATAACCTCTTGTGGAAGTTTGGTACCCTTGTTGTCTTCAGATAACTTACCACTGGCATTCTGTTATTCCCACTTGCTGGCTCCCCTACCTTTTGTTCCCACCTTGCCTCCTTGGACATCTATATGCTACATGGCCCCACTAGTTACATTTAAAACATTTAACCCTTGATTCTGGCCATGTACCTGAACTAATGGCTTCCCCTGTTACTGGCGGACTCTGTTGGGGTGGTTTAGGCTGTCCACCATGGGTTTCCTTATACCCATGTGCAGCACTGGATATCCCTTTCCTGTGTAGTGAAGCCCTGCTTGCTAGGTATAGGTCTCCTTTATCCCCAACACATCTGCGGTGTTACATTCTCTATCTGCCAACCAGATTCTCATGTCCTCAGGCAAAGTGCTAAGGGATTGTTCCCTCACCAAAAGGTCTGCCATCCCTTCATAAGTGGTGACCAGGCACCCACTGATCCGCCAATGAAAATAAGTGCTTAGCACAGCACTATAATCATGCCCACTTTCATCTGTCTTGCGTCTGTGCTCACAAAACTTTTTTCTATAAGCTTCAAGTGTTAACTTAAAGCATTCCAACAAACAATTTTTAGCTGTATTATAATTTAAGCAATCAGTATCAGACAATTTAGAAACAGCTGTTACAGCTTTACCATGGAGTATGGGGATCAGGAACTGTACCCAGAGTCCTTGGTCAACATTATACCCTTTCAAACATATGAATAAATCTATCAGAATTATCACCATCTGTAAATTGTGGAAGAAATTTACTGACATTCACTGCTTCTCCCCATTACCTCCATAACACCTGCGAAGAGTCAGCATCTCCTTTTCATGTTGCCTCTGCCTCTCATATTCTTCAGCTTCCAAATATCTCAGTCTTGCGGCTGATTCTAATTCAATTTCTTTCTCCTGCTGCAGTCTCTCTGCTGATTCAAGTTCCAAATGCTTGGCCTCCAGTTCAAGTCTCTTTAACTCCAGATGGATTTTTAAGTCCTCTGATGAAAAGCTGAACTGTCCATTTTCTGAGAGCTGTACATCCCCAAGGCTAATCTGGTTGTCCTCCTGGTTGCTGATCTGTGATGCAGCTGTGACTAAAGCAGCAGTCATTTCCACTTTAGTCAGAATGGCATACACCAGTCCTTTGGCTTGACACATCTCAGCCAACTGGCTCCTTGTCAGCTTACCATAATCCTCTGCTGACATCCTTGCCTGTTCTCCCTGACTAACTAAGCTAACAAAAAATAAATAAAACCATTGTGATACGAAACTCAGAATGTCTACTGTGTGGCTGCTTGAGAGTACAAACACCTTCTTTAGTGACCACTGTTGCCAGGCTACAGGAGTTCAATATCCACACCATTGAATCCCAATAGATGTGGTGATCCCACCACTGTTCACTAATAAATATGTGATGTGGATATCCCACCACTGCCTGCCAATTAATATGTGATGACCCACCACTGCCAACCAGTAATCAAGGAGCCTCAGATCCTCACCACTGGCAACAGTGGGAGATGTTCACTGAGAGGATAGCAGGTACACACATAGTATTTCCAGATGCAGCTCTCTGCATCAAGTGCAATTTCCTTAAGAACACACAGAGACCACAATCCATCTGGGGCTGGTTTCCCCTTCTTTCCCAAGTAAGGCTCCCCATTGGCACAGCTATAGAGTTGAGCTCTCAGTTGAGTGACCAAGTCAAGACCACCAGCACCCTCTCTGTTCAACCAGTGCTTCGTGTTCCTGCCCAAGTAGCTGACACACACACACACGGTCTTTGAGGCTTGATTTATACACACACACACACACACACACACACACACACACACACACACACACACACACACACACACACACACACACACACACACACACACACACACACACACACACACACACACACACACACACACACACACACACACACACACATATGAGAAAGGCTGGCACATGTTTACTAGCTATGCCTTCTTCTGCCCAAACTATAAGGTAGTTTTCACTGCCAGCTACTTTAAGGCCCTTAACAAAGGGTATCCAATCTTACTGTGTAATATTAATATTAACACACATTGTAGTTTGACCAAGAGCAAGGCTATTAGGAGTGGCCCACACAGCATCACTAAATAAATATGCAAGTACTCTCAAAACTTAAATATCTCTACACAGATCCAGCACAATGAAAGGTTTAAATATGTTTAATAATAATTAATAAAAGAACAAGAATATATATTCAGAGTGACATCAGAGTTGAAAACCAAGGGAAATATTTAAAATACCATTGCAGTACGGGCTCACACAAATAAAGAAAGCATCTAAACTAAGCTTCACTATATTCCTGACTGTATTATTATACTACTCCCTAGAAACGTACTTCATTAAAGCAGGGAAGATGTGGTGAATGGTTCTTGTTGTTGTCAGGTCCAAAGCAGAATGCAGAATGGGCTCTTTCTCACCAAGAGATGTCTCAAAATAATATCTAAAATATTACTGCTGGGATAGCTTGCAGAATGACATCATTTCTGGTCATTTGACTTCTAGTTCCCAAGCCAAAACCCCCATTGCTGGCAGCTGATAGCATTTAGCATCTAACTGTAAAAATTATCATACAAGAGCTTTTGCTCAGCTCTTTGGCCGATGTTGGAGGTTATAAAACAATTACATTCCTTCATGCTTCCAAAGTAGCAATTAGTTCACCCTAAAGACAATACAGGAAAGCTTCGTAGTACAGACTTTGTGTCTCTAGCTGCATTTAAACATCTTTTTGATGTACCCTATAAAGTAATTTAATGTCAGATATTTTTCTAAGGTTTGCTGGACCAAGGTTAACCTCCTATATTCCAGTTTCCACTATTAAAATATATACATGTAAACAGTTACTATAGTGCATATACATTTCAGTTCTCTTCCAGTAGGACACACTGTGGATACATTTTAAACACAACACTTTACAAATACCTTTTCAACACAAACATCTGTACAGAGCAGTTTGAGGGAGGGAGGGTGGGTGGTGTATGGTTATTATATTATAATATAAGCAGGTAGGGGTTCAAGCCTCACAAGGGATATGGCTAGGCTTAAAAATAAGCTTTGCAAAGGGCAGTTAGCCTAGTACTAATCTATGAACCTATGAACCTATGAAATACAGTTCCAATACATTTGTAACACAAGCATCTTATATAAATTTGATATTCACAAATGAGATATAATTATTTACAAAATTCCAGCTAGCTGTACTGGCAGTACCTCCTTTTGTCACACATACAATAATAAATATGACACGTTTTACATTTTAAATTTTTTCATTTAAGTAAAAAATTCTTAAATGACTTTTGACTGTCATTTGACTTGCTGATGTGCAGTAAATCTGTCAGTAATGTGTTGGAGGATGCCTTCTATGCTAGACACGTCACCTCTTAGCAGTCTGTAGGATACTGAGTATAGTGTCAGAGTTTGAGTCGGTCCATATAGGACATGCTATTTAGGCCTTGTATCCTTTTAGTAAGGTATCTCTGTGAGCTTTCCAGGTTGTTGCATGTGTCTGGACAAATACATGCCAAAGGGAGCATTATACTCAATGACTGGTCTAATGAGTGTTTAGTAAAGGGAGAAAATGACATCCCTAATGGACACATGTTTTACAAAAGTTAGGACACTGTCCACATAAGTTTCCACATCCCAAACAACTGGGTCAACTCTTAGGGGTGCGTTGTCAATGTAGTATTTCCCTGGGGTAGATAGATGACTTCCAAAAGGCTGCAATAATGCATTTTTTGGTATTTAGTTTCAGTCCATGATTTTGCCACTAGCTATTTATTTGGGACAAACCTTCCAGCAGGATGGCAAAGTAATTTAGGAATTCAGTGACTACTCCTAGTTTGCAGTCATCTGCAAACTTAGTCAACTAGAGCCCTTTGGTGTTGGCTTTTACTTAAGGGACCCTGGGGCACTGCACTGGAGACTGGTCTTTTTGTGGAGGTAACTTACCCATTTTGATTTCCTGTGCCATATTTGTGATAGCCTTTGCAATTCAGTGGGTGATGTAGGGGTTTATTCCTAATTTATTTAGCTTTTCTACTATGACTGAGTGAGGGATTGTGTCAAAAGGTTTGTTTAAGTTGAGGTATGTGTAGTGTACAAGATTGCCTTCATCTGTTGCTTTGGTGAACTTTTCAAAAAGGTCCAACAGGATGCGTAAGCATGGCTTGCCCTTGACGAATCCAAAATGAGACAGGTCCAGTGTTTGGAGGTTCCCTATGTCCTTATTGATTAGTTCTATGTTAAGCCTTTCCATGGCTTTGCATATCAGGCTTGCCAGTTGTCAGTGTTATGGGTATGTAATTGCCTGGGTTTGTGGAAGGCC
>NC_056727.1:885415766-885453266 GCF_019279795.1 Protopterus annectens | reverse complement strand
TCCAAGAGAGAAACAGGTGGAACCTCTGTGGTGAATTTATGGTTACCCATCCAGTCATCCAGATTGTGTTTGTAGAGGGCCAACGAGGTGCTCTGCTTGACATGAAGTGGGAGTCTGCTCCAAAGATGTGATAACCTCTGGGAGACAAATCTGTCCCTCCAGCAAGTTCTTTTAATGCCACATACCCAGTTGAGGTCTTTAGAATGAGTAAACTGTGTACCATTTGAGTTGAAGAAATGCAGCATTTCAAATAAAGCAGGGTCAGAGATTGCCTTAAATGCAAGACAGACATTGCCTCTGAATAGTCTGTATGAAGCAGAATAAAGTGAAAGTGATTTCAGACAATCCACACAGGACAGATACTGAAGACTGAATTTGCCTTGTGAGGAACCTTTGTGATCTCTCCAATTGCTGCAGATGCTTGGAAAGGTATATACCAAAAGGGGCATTGTACTCAGTTATTGGCCTGATGAGGGAAGAGTACAGGGAGGTTATAACTTCTTTTTTTCTGTAGGAATGCCCTAACATATGAGATGAGCAATAGATGAGGGAAGAGTACAGGGAGGTTATAACATCTTTTTTTCTGTAGGAATGCCCTTACATATGAGATGAGCAATAGATGAGGGAAGAGTACAGGGAGGTTATAACATCTTTTTTTCTGTAGGAATGCCCTTACATATGAGATGAGCAATATAGAATGCCCTTCTTACCACTGTGGAGACATGGTGATCAAAGGTAAGGTTGCTGTCAACCTGTGTGCCCAGGTCTGTCACCACTGAATGTGTACTTAGGGTGTTGCTGTTGATGTGGTAGCTAGCAGGAACATCGCTCTTACCGAAGGGGATGATAACACATTTTTTGCATTGAGTTTAAGCCCATGACTTTGGCTCCAATCATTTGTTTGTGTAAGACCCTCTTGTAGGATGTTGACATCATTTGGAGATTCTATGAGTGCTCCCAGTTTGCAGGCATCAGCAAATTTTGTTAGCCACAGACCATTAGTTTTTGCTTGTACTTCGGGGAAATAGATTCCAAACAGCAGAGGTCCCAGGACTGATCCCTGTGGAACACCACTGTTTGCAGGTCTGCTGTTGGAGGTGAATTCCCCTATTTTGACTATATGTGTTCTATAAATGAGCCAGTTAGCGACCCGTCTAATGATAAAAGGGTTGATACCTAGCTGGGTAAGTTTGTCAATGATGTCTGAGTAGGGGATAGTGTCAAAAGCCTTGGCTAAGTCTAGGTTGGTTGTATGCACAGATTTCCCATCGGCCTGGACCTTGGTGACTGTCTCAAAGTAGTCCATCAGGTTTAACAGGTATGATTTCCCTTTGACAAATCCAAACTGAGTAGCATCAAGTGTTTAGAAATGACCTATATCTTTGTTGATAAGGTCCATGATCCTTGCAGATAAGGTTAGTCAGGCCAATAAGTCTATAGTTCCCAGGGTCAGTGGAAGCTCCACCTTTGTGCAAGAGAATAACAGTGGGTGTTTTCCATTCAGCTGGGATGAAGCCGATTCTTAGACTGTGATTGAGAAAAGTACCCAATGGCATTGTTAATTCTTGTTGGGGCCTATGTAGGATGTTGGGATGTTATCAGGACCCAGAGATGCTGTGTTTTTGGCGTTTATGACCTGCTCTTTAGTGATACAAGGTAGGTGACAGGTGGTAAGGATGTCATGGGGTATGTGTAGCAGGGACAGGGGAGTGAAGTTTTCACAGACCCTATCAGCCAACAGGTTAGCTATGTCCACAGGCTCAGTATATGTGGCATCATTATCTGCCAATTTGGCACAAATTTGGGCCTTTCCTTTTAGGTTACAGATGTAAATAAAGAATGCCTTATGGTTGTCCTTAGTTGTGGAAGCTAATTTGGATTCGTATTTTGCTATGGAGGACTTCACAAGAAGTCTTATTTGCTTGTTTAAGCTGAAAAGGGAGTGTTTTTAGTTTACGGCTCGTTCCCTCTTACTCTTAGACAGCAATTTCTTCCTCTTATTGTAAAGCCTGTTCATGTCCACCAGGCAGGTTTGCTGTTCCTTGAGGAGCTTGTTTTGGTCATATCAGGTATGGCCGAGTCAATGCAGTTATACAGGCGTTTGTATAAAGTATTGGTGTAGAATCTGGCATAGTTGCCAGTTCCATATGAGAGGGGAGGTGCAGTAAAGCTATATATACCATCCCTTAAGAGGTTATAATCTGCTTTGGAGAAGTTTTTTAGTTTAGTTGCTGCTGGAGGGGGCCAGGTTTGATAGTTACTTCAAATGAGACTGATTTGTAGTCATATCTCACCAGGGAAGACCTCACAGTGAGGGTGCTAGACTGATCCCCCATATTGGTAAGCACCAGATCCAGGAAGTTGGCACCACTTGTGGGGATGTCAACCAGCTGGTCCAGGGCATTGGAGTTAACAAAGTCGAGGAACCTTTGGGCAAGTGAGTTTGAGCAGAAGTAATTTAACCAGTCAATGGATGGGTAGTTAAAGTAGCACAAAATCGTGATGTTCGGATGTATCTTGATAGATGCAAGTAGATCCATATAGCCAGACTGGGTGTCCTGATTCACGGAGGGGGTCCTGTAGCTGGCAATGACTTGAATAGGTGTCCTACCAACGGGGTGTATTTATCTGTAATGAATATTGATATACCACCTCCTTTAGTTTTCACACCTTCAGTTTGTGGTGTGGAAGGAGGTGTAGCCCAGTATGACTGGGGTACTCTCCACAGTCTTGAACCAGGTCTCTGTGACTGCACAATTGTCTGCATCTTCCAAGGTGAGGACTGCTTCCAGTAAGTGCAGTTTCATGTTAAGACTCCTAGTGTTTAGCAGCATAACCCTGAGGTTGTTTTTAAATGGAGTTTTTACATCGAAAATGTTGTCCTTAAGACACTGCCTAAAAAAGGCACTATGGGGGTGGCAAGATCCTTAGCCAGTAGTCGAAATCCCAGGGGTGACAGATGAAGACCATCTCTAGAAAACCATCGAGGTCTGTCGATCATGTCATCCCAGACTGACAGATACTGAATCCCCTTAGAATGACACCAGAAACTAAGCCAATTATTGAAGTCAATCATTTTCTATCTGTATTGGGGCATCATTCTAGGCGAAAGTAAAATGCTGCCTAAGGCTAGGGACATACCTGACTGAGACACACATTCCGAGAGCTCAGTCATGTCTGTCTTCATATAGTCCAGAGAGGTATGTCTCAAGTTGTTCACACCAACATGGACTATGACAGAGTTATAACAGTACCTGTTATTGAGAGACTTGAGTGCATGTGTGATATGGCGAATCCTAGCACCTGACACACAGCTGACCGTGACCTTTTCCTTATCCAGCCTGGTGAGAGGGACATCTGTGTGTCTCACGATGGAATCACCTATGATTAATATGTTGGTTTTGAGTTTTGCCTTAAGGGCTTGACAGGTGAGACACTGGTGCCTGAGCTATTATGTGTATTGTGTTCTGCAGAGGAAGTATTATGTGCAACGTGCTTGCGTTTGTGTTTGGAAGGTCTCTGGTGTTTAGATATGTTTCTGGTGAGGACCTCTGCATATGTAAGTATGTGTGATGTGGGTTTGAGTGGAGTAGGAGGTGAGGTATGCATGCTGACAACTCGTTCATTGTCATATGTACTGACTGGTGTGTGAGAGAGCATGGAATTAAGGTTCTTAATATAGCTAAATCTCTCACATGTTGAGTTTGTGTGGACTAGGAGTAGAGGGTTGTCAGTGAACATCAGGCAGTTGGTGCACTGCCTCTGGATGCCTATGTTGACCAAGCTGGCTGGAGAAACTGTGGGAAATTGTCTGTCCATAGTGTTAGGTAAATTTATATGGTCAGGAAAAGATGTTGCACTTAGGAATGACTAGTGGGTGAGAGGTGTGTTGGTACCTCTGAGACTAGGCTTAGTGTTCCACCTGACAGTAGAGTAGGGCCATGAGAAACCTCTGGAGAACCATAAGCAAAGTGCTAAGGGAAAATTTAACAAGCAAAACATTTGCATCTTTAACTACCAATGATAACCCCCACTAAGTGGCAGTGCATGATGGTGCACTACATGCAAACAAGTGCAAACACAGGGCTTAAATAAAAGAAGAAATAACCCTTTTAACTCAAACTAGCCAATAAGGACACTCTCTATGAGCTCTAATCCAGTCTCCCTCAATTAGATGGAACCCAGACAGCACTCTCCTCCCACAAGGGTGCAGAAGGGCTTTCACTAACAAAGATGGCTTGAATTTGATGCTCAGAAGTTACAAAACAAACCCAGACACAGCAATCATTGAACTAGGCTATGTTACAGCTGAACTAGTACAGTATACAGTAAAGTGTGCCAAAAAAACAGTTAAGACAATTCAAGCAGACAATAGTATACAAATACAAATTAAAAGTGCAATATAAGAGCAAAAACAGGTACTTATAGTTATTTGGAAACAACGGATGCCTCAGATCTTGAAAAAATTACTTTGGGTTACAAGTACTAGCTGTTTACTGACTGTTCCCTTCAAATAACAGTTAAATGCAGATTAATGAAGGTCCAGGGGCTGATTTTCTAAGCCTTCATTCACCTGCAGTGTGGTCCTTGCAAGTCACTACATCATACAGTGCTTCTGTGTTCTGATGTTATGCCAAGTGCGTTTAGCTCTAACAATTATCCTGGCAGTGGTGGGTATAAGACAGGAATAATACTGAATGAGATGAAGCCAGTACATCCCAGAGTATGTGCGCATGGGCATAAGCATGTGTACACATACACACACACACACACACACACACACACACACACACACACACACACACACACACACACACACACACACACACACAAAATATGAATCTTGACAATTCACCTTCCCACGTCATTTATATATTTTGCCATTGACAGGGTAAAACAGTCTCACTGTATACTGCGAAGTGGTCTATCCTCTGTCTCACTGACCTGACACATCCCTATCCATCTTTCACTTACTGCTGACATGCAGTGTGCAACCAGTTGTGACAGGAAAAGAACGTTTCTCTGAAAACAGTGAATCTGTTCGGATCAGCAATTACTTTTAAAAGACAGGTACTGTTCAACTATAAAGAAAATGCGTACAACTTTGTACGTAGAGGTGCAGGTTGGCGATTTCCTTGTATATTGCCCTCATTGTAACTTGTATTGAATATGAAGGGATCTTCTGCATGTATAACAAAGAATGTGTACAAAAGTTGGAGGAAATTCAGAGAACATTCACAAGGCAAGTTCCAGGTCTTTGGGGAGTGGATTATAAAGGCAGTTTAAGGGTTGTACAAGTTTAGTTTGTTGAATATAGACTAATGGGGGGGGGGGGGCAAAGTAATTCTGGTATTTAAATGTGTAAATGATGACAAGGTGGTGTCTGCTTATGGGGCAACATTTACTAATGACAGTCTTAACACAAGGAACAAAAAACAGTTTTGTTAAACTGCTACTATTGTCTTCCTAAGAACAACAGTTTTGTCTTTTGGGATAAACTGTGGAATTCGCTTCCACTAAATATTAGGTCTTCAATTTCCTTAGCTATCTTTTAGAAAGATTTAAATACATGGGTGACTGATTTTGTGTTTGAGACTATGTTATATGGCAGCAAACTCCCTACTGGCCTGCTTTTAGGTTTTGAGTTGTTATAACCCCTACATTGAACACTGAAGTGATGATCCACCGTGTAGTCTCTCTGACTTGCTATAAGCAATAGGGGTTACACAGATGAATGGCTTGAAAATCCGTGCAAATTAAATAGTACAACTGAACAACAGTACTAGATTTGGGGATATTTAGCTTTCTCTAGCCTTGTTTATGTTGCATCAATAGCTGGGAGCACTTTCATAATATATGCCCTAAATACCTAGGGTTTCTCAGTGACACCACTGCAGAACTTTCCACCTGTGGTAGCACTTCTTGGCACACTTCAGAATTCTTGTCACATTTTTGACAAGGACTATATGTTCTCCCTCCCAAACATTTCAGTGCTCTAATATACTCTGAACACCACCAGATGACCATCGCCTCCACAGACCTCATCATACGGAGACTCCACAGACTGGATGAAATGGTGCACCCCACCTGAGTGCCCTATAGTTCCTGCATGTATGCATTTGTCAAAGGTAGGCCAAATTTCAGTAATCAGTCAATTTACATAAAACAGGAGTTATTAATCAAGAACTAGTATCTTACCATATGAGCTATTGTTGAGTTAAAAACAGTGATGAGAACTCATAAATATGTCAGATCTCTCCATGTGCTGAAGTCCTCACAGATAATTATACTCATTTCAAGGCTGCACAGTCTATACAGTGTGTATACAGCTTTGTTTAAAAATCAAATACTTTCTTTCTGCCAAGGATATGCAGCCTATGAATGAATATATCGATGTAGTGGATACAGGGGAGTTCAGCCACTGTGCAGAAATAATTTCATTGCTTTTCTGTAATTTTGTTGTTTAATTTTTATCAATTATTTTATTATTTATGTGGAAATTGACAGCAGTAAATTGTTATATCTTGGATATAGCTACTGTATCATAACACTGAGATATACAGTAACAGGAAACCCAAAACCATCTTCTAATGCAACAGCAACTTCACTTAAATTGACCCAGATTCCAATATATTTAGCTCACTAAAGCCCCTCCTATTCAAACTTCTCTTATAAAATGTTTTACTGAGCCTTCCTGCTGAACTCTTGCCATCCAGTTCAAATCCCCCTTTACCTTCTTCATACATCATTTGCATATTCATACCATATTTATTTACATTTTGCACAGCTACAGTCACATTATTTATCTCTACATTAACACCTGCATCTCCCTAGAGCAATCTTTAGATTTGTGACCTTTTGTAGATGTATAGTACATAGTGATTTGTTTAAATTTGCATCCTCGGTGAGACTAAGCTGCAAACACAGTAGCTACACTTAGGTGTTTCACACCACAAACATAGATGTTGCATATTGGTAACATCTAGGTTGCCCTGGGTAAAACACTCTGCTTCATGCTCATGCCAGGTGTGCCACACTTGATAAGTAACTCAGAAAGCCATCCACCCTGTATAATTTAGGCTTCAGCTTCCACCCCCAACTCCATCCATACCTTCAATTTAAACATGATCTGAGAAGTTGGTTATGTTACCTTACACAATTCATCTGACCCTTTTGTGGTACATTTCATAGAAATGGTTTCATTTCTTAACAACACTGTTACCTGCTCCTTCATAATGGAAATTACAGCAAAATTAATCTGTGGAGGTCTCAGCCTAACTTTTTGGCATTTATCCTAAAATAATTTAAAGAATTCAAGAAGCTGAAATAGCTTTCAAGAGTTGTCATACTGTGGTTATTTTACAACATATATTTATTAATTCATAGGTTTATGCTAGACAATTGGTCCTTTAGAAGTCTAGCCACTGCAGTTCCCATGAGTTTCTCCCCATCTATAGGAGCCTGCGCAAGCAATCCTGGGGTTAATTTATTACACCCATTTAATCAGAGTTGGCTTTAGAGAGAGTTAAAGAGCTACTTTGTTTGAAACTGAGTGCAAACTTACTCCATGTGTAGGAGGTCATTTCGGAGAGTTATCTAAACCCCCAGCAGGTTAATATTTTGATGTAGGTGTAGGTCCTTAGAGTGGATGTTGGTAGTATTGCCAGATTTTTGAATACGTAAGAGGTCTAACAGGACTGATTAATTTGTAAGCTTGCAGTCCAAACAAAAGTCACAGTGGAAAAGCCTGTAGGAGGCACAATAGGGGAATAGAGCTTTTAGACAGTCTGTTTGTGCCATATGGAGCTTATATCCAATATTTTTGATCAAAAATCTATAAGGGTTCTTGAAAAGTATAATATCTTTGGACAAGTATATGATGAAGAGGACATTCTATTCTATTATGGGTTGGATTAGGAAAGAGTAGATGCGGGCAATACATTCATTTGATCTGAAGGATATACCTTTAGTGATTAGTTGGACTAAATAGAGGGATTTCCTTACAATAGTTATTATGTGGTGATTAAAGAAGAGTTCATTGTACATGTATGAACCTAATGATGGTGCCAACTCAGCAGGGGGCTGTCCTCTATGAGGTAGGTGCAGGGGTGTTCATGTTTCTCAAATAGCATACTACTGTATTTTTCTTTTGTTTACCTTTAGTCCATAACCCTGATGCCAGGAATCAAGGCAGGCTTGTCCCTCTTGTAGAATATGAGTATCTGCTGAAGAGTTAATTACATCAGTAAGTTTGCAGTCACCCACAAACATTACAAGCCAGACACCCTTGATATCTGCTTGGCCATCAGCAAAGTAAATGTCAAAGAGTAGTAAATTTACTATGGAACCCTGTGAGACACCACCACTGATCAGCCTTTAAAGGACAGTGTGCCACCAACCCTTACTGCATTAAGTTTGGTTTATAGTCCAGTTAGCTAGCTAGTAGATTATGTAAGGTTAATATTTAAGTAGCTAGAATATCAATAGTTCCAGAATGATGGATAGTACTGAAGACTATAGCTTGATCCATGTACAAGGTGTGTTTTATCAATCCATTACCTAGTGGTTCAGTTACCTTTCCAAAGAAGTATATCCGATTCAGTAGACAGGACCTATATTTCACAAATTTGAATTGGTTCAGCTTGAGGGGTTGTTAAATAATTTGCAAGGTGCCCACAATGATACATTCCATTAATTTACAAGCAGTGCTGGTGAGACTAATTAGTGTATTACTCCTAGGGTCAGTGGCAGTGCCATCTTTGTAAAGGGATACCACTATGGCTGTTCTTCAAGCGTCAGACACATATTTGGTGCAGTCACTAAGACTAATAAGGTTTACAAGAGAATCTGTGATGCTTTGTTTGCTACTGACTAGGAGACAGCCTATCGTATTCATACGACCCATAGAACTACTACTTTGGATTTGGAAGATGGCATTTAGGACCTGTTGCCAAATAATTTCAGGAGGATGCAGGGGCTGAGTGCAAGTGGGGAGGAGCTGGCAGGTAGGAGTAGGAAGAAGTTGGAGCTAAATTTATTAGTGAGTACATTGCCATGTAATCAGAGCTGAAATAGGTGCAGCCATTTGAGATTAGCTCCATGCATTGCTGGGTGTAATGTCTGAAATTCCTAACTGTTAAAATAGGCTTTATGTTTGTCTTTGTTGGAGGTGGTGATATTCAGCTCATACTTAACTTTAAAAGTTTTGGTCATATACCTGAGTTCTTTGAAGACCTTTTTGAGCTAACTTATAGAAATAGGAAATTTGAGTTTATTCCTTAGTGTGAGAAGCATTTTCCTTTTATTGTAGTGCTTTATTTATATTAGGATTACACCACAGGGTCTTGCTCTTAAATTTGCCATTGTATGTCCTGACTCCATGGTACAAGAGATAAATCCCTGACTACACCCTAGATGACCTGTGTTCAACTAGCAGTACTGATGTTGGAGGGACCAGGGGAGGATGGGAGAGAGCAATCAATAACAATTCACGTATCCTGTGGGGAAGGAAGACAGCTTTACTTGCCTGCTGCAATTGTAGCCTGAAGAACCTGGCAAGCCTCACACTGCATGTGATGTGCCTCTTGGCTGACAGGTTGTGCACGTGTTAAAGCAGGCTTGCATCTTCCAAAAGCAGAGCTCACAAGGCTGCCACAGGGGTGGGCTAGGGGTATACTGGAAAACATTCACCAGCAGCACTATGATGTTGCATCAGAGTCCTCAATCACCTCACTGGCCCCAAACATGGGTTGATAGAGCCTGAGGAGGCTAATGTGTGTCTAGTAGATCAAGTGAACAAGGGGAGGAGCTGATGGCAGCTGATGATTAGGTGCAGGGAGCAATAAAATGTCATCCTACTTGTGCTGGACTGGCTCAGAGGCTTTGGTGAAGGGATTAAGTTTGGTATAGCTGGTGGTGGTACAGGTGTCTGCATTTGTTCTGGGATGCCTGAAGCAGGGGAGTTGTTTGGTTGTCCAAGAGTGCTAGGATGTTTTCCTTAAAGTAATCACTGAATAAAGTGGAGTTAGGTGCCATCTTACATTGGGTTCTCAGGGAAAAGGTGACCTTAGATGTAAAGCAGATGGGTGCTGCATTAGTGAGAACCAGGTCAACGAGATTTGCATTCCTAATAGGAAGGGGTAGTAACTGTTCAAGGGAGGTGGCATTAATAAAGTTAAGGAATCACTGTGCATATTTGCTTGTGCAATATGTTCACCAGTTTATGGATGGGTGGTTGAAACCTCCAGATTGATAGCCTTAGGTTTAGTAGTTAGGGACTCCAATTTGTTGAGGTAGGTGTCATGGGTAGTTGGCAACATGATGGGATTCACTCGTTGCCAGTGATATGAAAATCGGTCTTCTCTATTGACACTAGAATGTCTGAGTTCAAGACTATTATATTGATGGATCTGCAGCGAGATTATGAGATTGTTGATAAATATTGGCACACCCCTTACAGATATACACCTTTCATCACAGGACAGTTTGAGCGAATAATAGACTCTGAACCCAGGTATGTAGGGTATGTTATCATTACACTGGAAACAGGTTTCAGTAACAGTGCAGATGTGTATGTGCTCAAGGGTCAGGAATGCCTCAGGGTAAGTCATTTGTTTGTTCACTTCTAGAATTGAACAGTGCCATATTTATACAAGCCTGGTTTGGATTTAAGTTTGAGGGTCCAGGAGACTGATTTTGCATAAAAAGGCACTATAGGGACAGACAGTGTCTTTACCAATATGTGAAAACTCTGAAGCAGGACATGTAGGCCATCCTTAGTGAAACACATTAGGATTATTGATCATCTCCCTCCAAGCTTGAGTGTTTGTGCTTGATTTCTGTGATGCAGTAGTGTGTTGCATTCTTACTGTCATGGTGAGTGGCATGGCATACCCCAGTTTGAGTACACATTTACACCTCTCACAAGTAGAGTTATATATTTGTTTTTTGTTTACCAGATACAGCATTAATCTAATGAACCAATTTCAGGCTCAGGCCAGAGGATAGATGAACAGAAAAAAATGTCAAATTTAACATAGAAATTTTTTTCAAAGTATACTAACAGTTACAACAAAAAACTTTTACAGCAAAATGTCATTTTCTAGACACGCTTACATTTTATGGTAAATGAGCAAGAATCACAAAGCAAGGTAAAGCATAATTTGAAGACAACACAAAACAAAAAAGTGAGATTGGAGAGGAGAGAGTTGAGAAAATAGGTGAGAAAAGCTGTGGACTTAACTAGAGTTAAAAGGAAAAGCATGAAATGTAGCTGAATAAATTGATGGCCAGCAGTTATAAAAGTAAAACGTCTTTAAAGGAATCCAAATGTAAGTGCTTTCACAATTACACAGAACGCTTCTTTAGATGATAATATTAGTCAAAAATCTTCATCCCTTAAATACAGTGCTTAACATTCAAATGCACTACCTTCCTGATAGTTTGTTACACATTTAAAGAAACACCATCATTGTTACTGCAAAGACACCTAGTACTAAATACAGTTACTAAAACTAGCTGCATTCAAAGTTGTATAATAAAATATGTAACTATAACCACATTACCTATTTAGTATACGCATCTATACAGTATGCAAATTACATATAAACCTATAAAAATAAAAATAAAAATAAACATTTTTGTAAAAAACATGTGCTACCCTGCTACCCCACCAGTATACACACATTGTTTAACATCATATTAAAACTATGTTATCTACACAGAGGTCTAGCTTTCAGTGTGGGTTTGATGAGGATTTTGTCATTCAAACCACTGCCACTATCAGCTCTTAATTTAATAATTAATAATCCAGTGGGTTTCATTTGTTTCTGTCTTATTTTTAACATCTCCGTGTCTCCCATCCAATGCAGTTTTTTCTATAACTAGGAAGTGAAATTTATGTGTGTCCCCTTTGTGAATGACATGCTTAGCTAAGGCATTAGTGGTGGTTCTGGTCCTAATATTATATATATGTTCCCTTATCCTATCACGTAGTCTCCGGTCAGTTTTACCCACATACAATGAGCCACAGCTTATGGCAGTGGGCTAAATAGGCCACATTTGTGGTGTCACACGTGGCTGCAACATTAAATGTGAATGTTCTAAAAAAAATCTGGATAATAGAATTGTCCTGTTGGATTTATGTATTCACAAAAGTTACAGTTATTACAGTGACTAGTACCCATTCCAAACTCAGTATTTTGCTGAGTATTCCTACCCACTGAATAACATAACCTTCTTTTCAAGGATTTTATATGGTTTACCTTTACAACGGTGATCTCAAAAAGGTCGACCACACCTCTGGGAACTCCGAAATGCGAATGTCCCAAATGCAGAAAATCATATATGCGAACGGCTAAATCTCGCCCCCAATTGACCTATGGTAGCACTAGTGTGGAGGTGTGGCATGGCCGGAAACATCAAAATTTGACATTAATTTGACATTTAAGAAGTGTTGCGAATTTAAATTAGCAGAAAATGGGTCGATGAAGTGGTAGGTCGATCATATGTGATCGACGATATAAAGGTAAACCATTTCATATTTTTATATGATTATTACCAACAATGCCTAATATCTTTTCATCAGCTGCTAGGATAGGGCAAAACGTCTTATATAAATATATATATATATATATATATATATATATATATATATATATATATATATATATATTAGTGACTATTCTAGCATCACTTGAAAAATAAACAGGTAATCTCACTATATTGTGCTTATTGTTACTCCGCATTTGAGCTTCCATTCCATCCATTGCATCAGACAGATAGGGATGTGCCTTCACTGTTCTTTTTTTCTTGACCTCCTGAATAGTATTCCTAACTTTGTGTCTGCTATATCCCCTATCTATGCTCCAGTTCTTCTATTTTTGTCACAAAAACCTCATTCTTTTTACATAACCTGGAAATTCTCATAGCTTGTCCCCTTACTATATTATCAAATACATGTGGGGGATGCATGGTACTTTGGTGTAGTAGATTATTTCTGTGACAAGTTTTCCAATGCACTTTGGTGCAACATCCCCTGTTCAAGGCCTGGGCAAACTTATGTCCAAATAGGATATCTACTCATATGAATATTCCATGGTAAACTTAAAAAAGGATGTAACACAATTAATATAGAAATTAAAAGCCTCCGGCTCTTTTTATGTGCCTCTCCATATTAAAAAAGGTAATCTACAAACCATTGGTAGAAGTATACTTGTATGGTCCCTCCATTATGGATCCTTGTTCCCAAGTGGCCATCACCAGGTTGGCATAGCTATTTGCACAAGATGTGCCCATATGTATGCAATCCACTTGTAAACAGATGTCCTTCTCAAACAGAAATATATTGTTTACCAAAACTGTCTCCATAAGGAGGCATAATAAGTCTATATACTTGATATTATACTTGCGATGCTTAACCAAGTATTGTTGTAGCGGAGTTATTCCACTTTCATTCGGTATTTTTGTGAATCCAGAGTTACCAGAATGAGGTCAACCATACTGTCTTGGTCCCTAAAGAAAGCATATAAATCTCTCAAAAATGTTTCGAGTCTCGTAAAATTACAGAACTACATTCTAATAAAGGTTTAAACTTTTTATCTAAGAAAATGAAAATTGACTCTGTGCACCAATTTCTCCCCAAAACTATCGGTCTTAAAGGAGGGTCAGTAGGGATTTTATGTATTTTGGGTATACCCTGTATGATTGGAATAAGAGGTTCCTCTATTTTAAAATACGTATATAGGGAATACTCAATAGCTCTGAATAGTAAACTCTCTTATAGTACATTATTCACTCTGTTTATTATACTATCTACTTCCCTTTGTGTAATCAGCTTATACACTCCATCCTGCATCAACATTCTTCTCATACTGATAACATAATGTTGATAATCCATCACTACTTCAGGACCGCCCTTGTCTGCTGGGTGTATATCTGCTGGGTGTATAACAATGGTATTATCTGTTTGTAAATTAATAAGTGCCTTATACTCAAACTTAGTTAGATTATTATATGTCATATGTACATTCCTTGCATTACATTATTGGACGTTCTAGCTTTGCTGGAGTTTTCATTTTGTTTTTACTGATTGGTTTTTCAGTGACCTTCTCACTCATTGTTTTAGTTTGTTGTTTGGGATATTTTTGCAGTGACCCTAATGATAATGGACATCAGCTGAGTATAACAGCCCTGTGTTTCTAATGCGTAGTCAAACACTCTGCTTGTGCTGTGCCGATGAGGTCATAACAAGGCTGAAATATGCATATCCACAGCTAGTGGGGTTTGGCTTTATTGGCCTGAAATTGTCCATTAAAATAACGAAACAAGTCATGGGCATTCAGAATTGCCAATTAGCTGAAACACCTGATGTTCATAGGGATCATTTGCATATATCCCATGTGCCTCTAACACAAGAGGTTTGGGAGGTCACTTATTGGAAGTTCTAGCTTTGCTGGAATTTTCATTTTGTTTTTACTGATTGGTTTTTCAGTGACCTTCTCACTCATCTTACAAACTGTAGCAAACAGTTGCTACATTTCATAACTTGCCTGCATGTAGTGCTACATCACACAGGATTAAGTTTAAAAAAAAAAAAAACATATGTTTTTCTTTATCTTTTAAACTGTAGCAAACTGCTTGCTACAATGTAGCATGCAGTTACTACAGCTTAGACCAGATACAGAGTGCTACATTGCTCAGGTTTGACTGTAAATGTAATACCATCTTTAAAAGCTGGTATTGCATTAGAGATCAGGATTGGCTGATTGCACCCCCTAACACTTTGTGCTTGGGGCAGTTGCCCCTCTCACCCTGCCCTAGCTAAGCAACTGCTTGATAGTACAGATGTAAAGCAAGGACATATTTATGTAGTAAATACAGTTGGAAAATAGAGGCAGAGATTCCACTAATAATGGCACAATACTACTTGAGAGGGATATGATTATACAACGCAGGCAGGAGTGCCACAAATATTTGAATAATTCACTTGAAAAAGATATGGATGTATGCTACAAGATTGGATGGCACAAATAATTAAACAATTGCAGTTTGCTAAAGATGCATTTACTATATGACCAAAATAGTATAGTGAATTCAGTGGACAGAAAAACAAAACAGAGAACTTTGCTTAGAAACGTGGAAATGGAGGTTATTCCTTGAAAAATGAGATCATATAATTTTTTTATCCCAGGAATAAGGATGATGATTAAACACGTGGGTTTGGCTACTCAGCACAAAAAAATGCAGTGCTAGCAAGATTAGGTGCACAGCTAGTAGCAACACACATGTAACAGTTGCCAGCAAATTAACACCTAAAACAGTACAATTTCCCCTTCTCCCACCAGAAAAAAGGAAAAAGTTTGCAAATGAAAATTTAGTACCAACAAATAACATCAGTCTCTATAACAGTAATTAAAAAATAACAGCAGTCTGAATAATAATAATAAAACTCACTCCCCAATGTTAAGGAGTTAGTTACTTCTGAAATGAGATTTATAGATTTGCAGCATTAGCAGCTCAGAACACACTTAGTTTATTCCAATAATATTCATGACTTTAAATTTCAGATCATTGAACAACTCTTGTAACATAAAAGGCCTTTTGGTGAGTCTGTCGGCCTACTGTAAAGTGGAGTTACACAACATTAATCATTTTTATAAATTCCTCTTATTTACATGCATAACCTCAGCATAGATCTGAGAACTGTTTTTTTCCAGATATACTGCGGTGGTGGTGCTGCGGTAGCGTTGTCGCCTCACAGTTAGAAGTTGCCCATTCGATTCTCAGTCAGAGCATCTTCTGTGTGGCGACATGCGTGAACAGGCATTCCTTCATTGAAGGTTGTGCGTTAGGCCCGGCAAGCCAGCATGTAAAACTCTACTGCCAATCATTAGTGGACCGGAGTTCCGCTGTGGCGACCCCTAACTGGGAAAAGCCGAAAGACACAAACAAACAAACTCTAATATGTTCACTGTTTCTCATAGGTGGTTCACTCATCTTTAGTACTAGTCCTGCCATTTTACCTCTTCTCTAAAGTCCTCCACAGAAGGCATGTTTCAGTCGACATCAGGAATCCATTTGTTTGTTCTCTGCTTCTGCGTCACTTGCTGGAATACAACAGCCAAATGCCATGCATAATTTCATTTTCACTTATATTTGACAGCAGCACATCTTTTACATTCTCAGACACCTCTGTTTGAGATTTTGAGCGTGTGTGGTTTGTATCAACCAAAAGAGCACATTCATTGCATGGAATGTTTTCAAGAATTATTTATTTTAGCGTGGGTTGATCATAGCCTCCTTCTTCTATACCATGCCCCAATGCACAGAAGTAGGGGAACTTCCTCTAGTGTCCTGGCCTTATTACTCCTGCACAGATTAAATATCATCTTGGGTCTCCCCCTAAAAATGGGGGACTAACCAGCTCAAAAAAAAAAAAAAAAAAAAAAAATATATATATATATATATATATATATATATATATATATATATATAATAAAATAAATAGGTGCAATAGGTGCAGTCTGTAACAATGAGCGAAGTCAGTTCACCCTACAGGATGCTTAGATGGTGCTCCATTGTCCATGAATGTTACCTGACAACATGCAGGTGAACACTGTGACAGGGATATGCTTGATCATTTGATATGCTTATTTTTTCATGTCCTGGCTACTGAATGAATGTCATGACAATGGGGATGGGCCACCTTCACAAACAAGTTGCTGTGAAGTCCATGCAGCATACACCAGAAACTGGCTTTAGAATTGCAATGTTCTACAATTGTATTTCATACAAACATTGTATCATTTCTTCCCTTGTTGTTACATTCTATGTAACACAAACCTTACAGCAGCACCACACACAAGCTGGGTGTTCAGGCCTCATATATCACACACATTATTTGTTTTTCTTCTCTTCACAACACAACATTTGGGATTCTTCTTCTTCTATTGTTTTTTTAATCTTGCATGTCTTAATATTGTGTGTCAATTGTTGAAAGCATTTTCAAAAGCATTTATGATTTACACAGATTCACACAGATTTATTACAAGTATCACAATAAACACATAAGCAAGGCCATCACAAGGCCATTTATGTCTTCCTATACCCACTCAAATGATGTACCCTTCTTCTCAGAATATGCAAAGCAGGTCAATTACTGTTTAAAAATTTGTGTGAGTTCTATCCATCCATCCAGATATATAAGTAAGGATATATATATATTTATTTATTTAACTTACACTTAATTTTAATTCCTTGGGCACTCATTGCCATACTGCTTTTTCATACATGTTTGTTTTACTGTGTAACCATATATATATATATATATATATATATATATATATATATATATATATATATATATATGTATATATATATATATATATATATATATATATATATATATATACATACATATATTTATATATATATATATATATATATATATATATATATATATATATATATATACACATGTATATATATATATATATATATATATATATATATATATATATATATATATGTATATATATATATATATATATATATATATATATATATATATATATATATATATATATATATATATATGCATATATATATATATATATATATATATATATATATATATATATATATATATATACGCTAAAATTCATGTGACATTGTTTATGAGTTGCATTGCTTTTCCATGATTGCTACCCCAATTTAGATGGTAGAACATTGGTTTGTGTGGATGCGCAGGATTACTTAAATTTTATGAATATCATTCAAAATAAAAACCCCATATAAAAAAATAAAAAAAAACTCCAGATCACACAGCAGTAGATGGAAGAATACATATCTTGCACTTTTCCTTTCTTTTTTTTATCAGTGGCTGTATTTCTTATTCAAAATTATTAGGCAATTTATATTTGTTTAGGGTAAAGGAAATGTTGAGTTAACTAAATAAAAAAACAATGTACAAAAAAGATATGAACTCTGTGAAGAAAAAAAAAACTGCAAAATAAATAACTCACATTAATAAGGTCACCTCCACCACAGTTAGCATTTTCATCTTCTTTAATCCAAAAACGTCATCAGAAAAAGACATGCCTCTTAAAATACATGTCACGACAAACATCACATTACAAAATAGCCAGTTGCAAATATCATCTATTAGTCAGCCATAAGCTTTTAAGTTCATTCATGTACAATTAAATATTGGAAAACTACAATGAATGAATAAATAGGTTATAAAAATCATTTAGTAAAAATACCACACTCTCATATTCTTTTCCTTAGTTCACATTTTATATACACATAATCATTTATATCTATGTATTTCCCAGTGTTTCATTTTGTCTCCCAGCTAAGCTCTTTAAATTCCAATGCATTCTTTAAATCACCACCTCTACCATCCCATACAGTGTTGCTCCAGATTCCATAAACTTTACAGAACTTGGGGCATCGAATGGAGTTCTACTCAAGATTTGCAGCTGACCAAAATATCATATGCAAATGTGTTCCAGGTCTATGGAGAATTCCTTAGCACAAGGGAGACATAGCAAGCGATGTCAGATAGATAAGTTACATAGACTGCACATATATAACACTAAGCAACACAGGGAGAAGAAACATGACAAACAGGGTAGAGATGCATAACAGCCATGGTGCAACACAAAACTACATATGTACCAATGCAGAAATTAGTGCTGAGATGTTGCAAACAGTGTGGCAGTCATTCCAGAACGATTAAGACCAATTGTAGGTGTTCATTGGAGAACACTAAATGCGGAGTGCTGTCATCGCAGTATACAATGGATATCAAATACCATCATCCATTCAGGTGTCAGCAGTGTAAGTGTAAACCAAGCAACAACAAGACTGATCAAATCCAGCCAAAGAAATGCAGGAGCAAACAAGCAGAGAACAGACTAGAACCTCCAACCTTGCATGCAAAAGGCAAACAGGTAAGCACAGTGCCAAGTTGCAGTACTGCAGCAACAGAGTATTGTGGCTGAGTAATACACCAATAAGTGTACACACCACCAACACAGGAAAAAGGGGATCCAGATGTCAAAGAACACATTCCATGTTAGAAGGAACAGATGGGTGTTCGGGTATACAACCCAGATGTGTGACATGCAATGGCATTACCTAAGACAAACAGAAACAAGGCTCATCACACAGACCCACACCAATGGCATTGAATATGAAGTAAAGGGTGACACGTATATGAGTAATAAAATATAAGGAAATCAAACCTGTGCATAAGCATAAAGCATACCAATGTCTGGGTAAATCACAGCATAGACACTGATGGAATCTATGCAATTGCCACTACCTTATGTGCATACGCTTTGTATGTGTACGATACCCAATATGGTGAAACAAGATCATATTGTACCATTACACCTACATTACAATTATGATATGTTACAGGACGGTAAACACACCTATACATACACCATTTAGATGTGAATCATGTAGGCCAAACCTATAAGGGGAAAGGGAGATGGACAACATAGGCAAATATCAGTGAGTAACTACTAGCAAGAGAAAACAGGCACAGAGTAAAGTAGGAAAACCATAGCTAAGGAGAGACATTGCACATGCAAGTGTCCACAACACAAGATGGACTGCAAGTCTTCGATAGGTACATTAAAGCAAATGGCCAATGTCTGACAAATGTGCATAGTACATTGGGGAAAGCTATAAACATGTTTGTGTACAAATGACACAAACAACAGCATGATGTGCAAATAGTTAAACAGCAAACAGCATAGGTACACAACAAAAGTAGGTTCGAATATCATATACCCATACATACTGCCATGCGAACATAATACAATAGGTGACATTCTCACTGTAATGGTAAAAACATCACAGTACGTGTATAAGACTGAACAAAGAACAGTCTTGTGTATGCAAGTATAACATGAAGATGAAAGGAATGGCTCTCTAACTGGTGAACTCACACAATTCAAAATTTCATGTTAAAACAGTAAAATGCAGGATCAAGATGTTTAATAAATTCAATAAAAATCCAAAATGATAAGCACTTTTGTCTCAAAAATATGAAACTTCATCAGATAAAAAGTTTTTAGAAAACAGGAATTAAATACTGCAAATCATAATCCTCCACCAATCAGTAACTGTGAAAGAACCAAGCCTCCAAAATCTTTGATATACCATTAAAGGGAACATACACACAATCCAATCCAAGCCATTAAGATGAATGTTAACTAAACCTTAAGGACTGGAATAAAAATAATAGATGAAGTAAATGTATATAAAAATACATGAAATGATATTCCCATCAAACACTGTGTATATACAAAAATGTATAAATTAGGAAATAAAACTGAGAATATAAAAAACTAAAATAAAATAAAAACATTTTGTAATTTTTGAGACGAAAGTGGTTATCATTTTGGATTTTTATTAAATTTATTAAACATCTTGTTCCTGCATTTTACTGTTTTAACATTAAATTTTGAATTATGTGAGTTCACCAGTTCAGGAGCCCTTCCTTTCATCTTCAGTTGCTGTTTTGCACTTTTGGGGCTTGTGTTCGTGTTTTCATGGGAACCAGAATGTCAGGTGGCTTCTCTTCTCAAAATTTGTTTTCTGAAGGTGATCTGCAAGATTTGCAACAAGCAGCCAGGGATCTCATGCTTCTTATTCAGCAGTGAACACAAAGGCGTGTCCAGCTTGCTGCAGGAAGGTATAATACTGCACCCACATATAGTACATTCAGGAACCGGCATCCCTCTCTATCAGGTAACAACTTACAAATACCTAATTCCTTACCTATTTTACTGGATGTCAATGACCCTATGCCTAGAGATTTGGAGGATAATTATTTGAGTGCTGTTAATCTTGACTCACAGCCTCCGAGTTTTAATGAATGGCTGCATGCTAACATTTGGCGTAAGGACTCATCAAGGGTGAATGGACAACAGTTTGAGGAATGATTAGCAGAGCTTGATTACAAACTGTTTAAGTTTAAGAAGCTCCAATTGGACAACGCTTATTTCACAGAATCCTTAAAAGATAGGTTGGTTCCCAAAGGGTTGCTCATGTCGTGTTTCCCCACTGGTCTTGTTCCACAATCTACTTTACATAACAAGCTTATTGCCCTTTTTGAAAGACGCGGTTATGAATACATGGAACTTATTGTGAAGCACAACACTGAGGTAATTAATGAGTTATTTGTTGATATCAAAACTTAACCTTATTATTCCTGATTTACAGTACGAATCTTCTAAGTATGAACATACACAAATCTTTAAAAGTATTGATGAAAAAATTGTGAATATTAGGAGTCGCAAGTTAAAAAAACTTGAGAGGGATAGAAGGGATTATGCAGACAACAAGATATATCCTTCACCTCCCCATCACAAGTATGGGGTAAATTATTTTTTCCAATAGTATCCTTGGGGCTGTGGATTCTGGACTAACCAGGGAACAGGATAAAGACAATGATTTTTTAGAATGTCAAGGGGACCTCCCACTGAGGAGATCTGAGAGAATCAGGATTCGGCAACCCAATACCATGACTCAACACAAACTGCAATCCAGTTTGACCAATCACCCCTACCACAAGAACCTTGTGAGATTCACAACAATCAATGAATCACAAAGGAGGGGTGGTGCCAGGAGGTGGAATGGACATCGCAACAACAATTAATGGTTTAAAGTAATTTCAACATGAGTGAACCCCTTCTCCTCTCTCCTTGTGTTACCATTCAAAATTCTACACAAGGTTTTTTGTATATAATTTTCTTCCTTTTACATTGATAGTCTGTGCTGTTATGTCCTTTGTTCCAAGTAAACATATGGACACAGCATCCACTCTCATGGATTTAAATAATTTTTCACGTAAATTAAATCTTCAGATCTTATTTTAGAACTTGGATACAGTGACTAACCTTTTAAGGGTATCTAGCACTTACAATCCACCTATCCACCCTGTAGTACAGTGCTTTCAGAAGATCTGTGAGGTGGATATTTGTAATCAGGAAAGTAACAATTCTAGAAAGAGAAGTTCTGTATGTCACAATCTTTTTCATCAAAAAATTGTTAAGTTAGAGGAGCTCAAGAGTAACAAAAACATAAGAATTATGCAATCACCAGATATGGGTGGTGGTTTGGTGTTCATGAATATTCATGATTACAACAAGAAGATGGCTAAGCTATTCTCTACAGACACTTTTGAGAAAGTGTCACTGAATGAATGCCATACTGCATATAAAAGGATAAGAAATAATTTGAATGACCTCTTTATTGAACTATCTATCATGATAGAGGAATTCAGTTATTTAAATGTAACACATCCAAGGTTACCATCAATGTTTGGACTTCCTAAAATTCATAAATGTAAAGAACAGCCACCCATTCATCCTATTGTTGATGGGAGAGGTTTGATTACAGATCCTTTGGCTAAATTCCTGGATATCAAATTAAAAGGATTAGTTACTCAGGGGAGCCATGTTTGTTATGATTCTTGAGAGTTCTTGAGTAAGATTAACAGCCTCTCATATAAAGACTGTTATGTTTTATTACAGTAGATGTTCGGGGTCTTTATTCTGTTATTCCATATGGCCTTGTCATGGAATGATTTTGCAAATTCCTTTTGGATAAAGGCATTCCATAGGCTGTGGTTAATACATATGAAACCCTTCTGGACCTTGTATTAAAAAACAATTTTATTAGATTTGGGGATGACCTTTTTCTTCAATGGACTGGGGTGGCCCTCGGTGCTGCCTGTGGACGTCTTTTCACGAATATCATTACGATACAATGGGAGAGGAAATATCTTTTTAATTCACAGTTTTTCATGCCATATACTTTCTACACGTTACCTGCAGAATATTTTCATCCTTTGGGATGGAAAACCTGAGAACATCCCTGCCCTTATTAATCACATGAACCAAACTACTGAACTTCTTAAGTCTACATCAGTAAGTAACCAGAATTATATTGCGTATCTTGATGTTTGGTTGGAAAAGGATGCTGGTAAGAAAAGGTTTATTTCTAAGATCTTCAGAAACTCCACTTATTCTAATAGTTTTTTACATTTTGAAAGCGCCAATCTGATTACTCAGAAAAGCAAAGTGGTCAAGGGTCAATTTGTTCATGATGCCTGGATGACTACCATTGATGAGACATTCTGGGATGGATGCTCTCTATTGAACAGTATGTTTCAGAGGCATGGGTACCCGACCAAGTTCATTGACTATCTAACGACTGAAGTAATGAGCAAGCAGAAAAGTAAACTCTTCATCCCCATTTTGGGAAGTACTCTGTCACATTTAAATTGCATTGGGTGCACCAGTTGTGTCTTGGAATCTGGCAGGCGTGTATGGAGTCCGTAATTATCCTACGCTGAACAGATGATTACTTGGTGTTTTAGCATATGTTATGATATTGCATCCACTGCTGATGCACTAATGTTTTCATTCAGCATGCTACAATGCCTGCAACTATCTTTTGGAATCCAGCCTTTTCTCCATTACCAAAATTTAAACTTTTTAAAATTGTTACAGGCGAGGCTGTGTTTTGCTAAAACACTGGCACTAATTTTATTGTGAATAGCTAAATTATGTACATTGATCCTATTAGACAAAGATCTTATGATTTTACATACATAAAATGCACTGCAAATGGAGCACTTGGCAAGACAGACCACATATTCAGTATTATATGTATATGGGCCATAAACTCTATACGTGCCTGGGGAATTAACTACTTCAAAATATAGAGAGGAGAGGATAAACATTGTTTACAGTCATAACAGAAAAAAGTGCCCTTTTTGATAAAACCTTTTTTGTATGGGAAATTTTTTTGATATTGTAACATGTATTTTAAATTACTCCCTCTTTTAATGACATTTATGAGCCTCACCAGTTGCCTGAGATCAGGGTCACCCCATAAAAAGTTTCAGTTGTCAAAAATAAGGAACATAATCTTAGGTGAATCTATAAAATATGTTAACAAAAATCCACTATTAAATTTTTGAGTGATCACTTTCTTTTCTTCTGATATACTTCCATTGAGCAAAATAGTTTGTTAGTTACAATAGACCCAAACTTGAGTATGGAAGAAGAATATGGAAACCTTATAAAAAGCAAGCATGAAGAAAGTGGAAGGAGTACAGCGGAAATATACCAAGGGTATCCATGGATGTGAAAATTTAAGTTATTATACAAGACTAAAATACCTGAACTTGTACAGTGTCTCTTATAGATATACAAGAGGATATCTCATTCAGGTTTATAGGGCATTTAGAGACAACTACCTCTGGGAATGTTTGGGGTTATCAAAAAATACTAGAGAATCATCAGACAACCTATGTGGAAGATTCTATAGGAATGAGACGTGTACTAACTGGCTCTCTGAGAGAGCAGCTGATGCATGGAATGGACTACCAATTTACATTAAAGCAAGTACTAGCTTAGATATTTTTAAGAACAGCCTGGACACTTGATATTTTTAAGAACAGCTGGACATTTATTATGAGAACAAGTGTTTTGGTATATTGGCAGGCTAGAAGGGCATTGATGCCTGTTCTTGAAATATTTGTATGTATATACTGTATGTAAATAGAAGGCTGCAAATTTGCTTTTACTGGAGACTTCATCACTAATCTTCTTCATCAGATTATGTGGATATCTCCTCTCAAGAAAAAAAAAATACCCAACATTTCTTTCTTAAACAAGAAATCTCTATTCCTAGTAGTCAATCTAGTTATTGTAACAAAGTGACTTTTTACAATCCTTTTTTGCGTGTACTTTAATGATGTCAGTTAATGTTAACCTACAATAAGTCTTAGTATCCCCAATAGTTTTAACATAGTCTTGTAGTATAATACATTGATTATAACTGCTATACCTGTTCCTTTACCTGCTTTCATATACCTCAGAGTGAAAGTAAGAATTAACAAAAACTTCCTTTGCATAAAGTTTAGAATCAAAACTCTCCTCATCAGATTTTTTACTTACTAATATATTGTAATAAGAAATATTATCTGTTCCAACATTATACGTGAACGTTTTCATTTAAGCAAGTTATAAATTCTTCAAATTATTATTTAATCCATCCCATATTGCAACATGGTCATCAATGAAATGTCAATAAAAAAATAACACACTGAAACAAATCCAGTTTGGACAAAAATTCATCTTCCCAGTATTCCAACACCAAATTGGCAAAAATAGGGGCCAACACCACCACCATTGCCACTGTGGACAATTGATGAAAATGTTGTTGGTTAATCATAAAGTCTGTTGTCTAGCACTGTTTGAAGTAGAAAATACATTCAATTTAACCTAGAATTAGTCAAAGTAGACTTTTTGTAAGAAAAGCTCTCTCCATACTAATACCTTATTCTTGTGGAATAGCAGTGTATAATGCCACTACAGGATTAGATTAACAAACTCATTTAACTTTAAAAAAAAATGCTAGGAATCCTTTATTAAGGCTGGCACTTGTTCTAAAAATGGCTGCAAACTCATCTGAAAAATATAAGGCTAGTAGTTTCATTTTAGATGAATGTTCTGCAATTATGGGTCTCATTGGGGGCTTTACAGTATTCGTGTGGATTTTAAGAATGCCAAAAATATGACTAGATTGTTGTCAAATCTTATATAGCAATAACCCACGCCTGGGTGTGGGTAATGCTGGATTTACCCATGGTTGGTATGGTTTGGTCATGAGGGTGAAGCCTGAGTAGCCAAACAAAGACAACTGTGGGTAAATCCAGCATTACCCACACCCAGAAGTGGGTTATTGCTATTATACAATGACATTATTTAAGAAAAAAAATAATGACTTTTCTTAAATAATGGCATTGTATAATGCCTCCTTGCTGCCCTTCTGCAGCTGTCTGGTATTCTGTGGCAGTTCTGACATACTGCGCATGCGTATGCTTACGCAGTACATCAGAGCTGTGAGCAAAAGCAACAGAGAAAGCAAGATCGCCGTTGCTTTTTACAAACTGTCTTGCTATGTTAAACCCATTTAACATAGCAAGACAGTTTTGAAAAAAGCAACGGAGAAAGCAAGATCTCCGTTGCTTTTTTTAAAGCTGTCTCGCTATGTTAAACTCATTTAACATAGTGAGACACCTTTAAAAAAAGTAACGGAGATAGGAAGATCTCCGTTACTTTTTTAAAGCTGTCTCGCTATGTTAAATGAGTTTAACTAGTTTAACATAGCGAGACAGTGTAAAAAGCCATGGAGATCTTGCATTCTCCGTTGCTATAAAAAAAGAGTTATACTAATGGAAAAAGTCCAGGCGATTGGACATTTTTCCATTACTGTAACTCTGATTTACAACGTGCACACTGACCAATCAGCATGCTCGTTTTGGAATATTAATGGGGGGGTCGTTGTATAATAACTGATAATCAATTCTCCTGTAAGCTACCATGATGTCAATTAATGTTACCCTATGATAAGTTTTAGTATCCCCAATAGTTTTAACATAGTCTCGTATAATACATTGGTTATAACTGGTATACCTGTTCCTTTACCTTCTTTCATATACCTCAAATCACTAAAGTTTTTCAAATTTTCAAATGTTGCCTTTTATTCTTTGGTAAAGTTAAAAAATCTATTTTTAGAATGGGACAACAACATAACCCTAACCCTGTGTTCAAACACATCTTTGAAAACCTTTATACCTACCATGTAATGGTGGATTAAATGTACTAGATTTCTTAAAAGCAGTCCATTTGCAAATTGGTGTAACATTTTGAAGTAAATGATGAATTTAACTTATGTGTGAACAACTTATATTCAATTGTAGTTCTTTTAAGACTGGGTCTGCGGACCAGTGCAAAAAGCATACCTATTCAAGGATTATCTGTTCAAAGTCAAAAGAAACATTACTTAAATTGTAAGCATGAAATTTAGCTTTTTCTGTTCTCTCGGGAACCACCTTCTTCTTCAGAAATTCAACCCCCTTCTGTAGTTTCTGCCTCTCAACACATAAGGATGAAAATCTGCTTCCTGATGTTCATCCATAGAGATGAGATGAGCTCCCTTGCCCCAGTTTGGACATGCGTGGAAGCCAGCACTCTTCTTTCATTGTAATCTTTTGCATCTCCTCAATGGAGAGGTTGGAGCGACATTCATATCTGGTCCCAAAAACATAATTTGACTCATGTAAAACTATTACATTTAACTGTGCTGGAGTGTCCGTTGGACAAGTCAGTGATCTGATGAACATGTAGCCTTGACTTTGTTTGATAAATTCAGCAAAAGCTACTCCAGTGTCCTTTTTTGCCACTTTATCTAAGATGTCATTGTATAATGTGGAGGCTGAGGAAAAACTCACTGCTCTTAATAATATCATCGAGTTCCTGAATTTCTTAATTTAAAACAATTATTTTTTTCTTGTTGTCTTCTTTCAACAGTTTGACCAATTAATTTCCTGTACGAACACACAAAACCACAAGTTGCACAAACAGAGGGTCCTCAGTAGTAATACCATTCAGAAATTTGAAGATCCTTAACTGTTTCATCACTCTTTTGTTTAGGATATAGCCATGAAAATACTTTAGTTTGGGACAATTTATTTTTCATAACTGTGTCCTAAACAAAAGACTGCCAGAAAGGTTAAGGGCTGGTAACCAATCAAGATTGTACTGAAACTGTACAACAACAAGAAAAAAAAAAAGTTTTAAAAGTAAAAAAAAGTCATTCTATTGAATATACTGCCTGTGAAAACTGCTAAACAAATATTAAAGATAGTTTTGACTGCAAAATGAAAGTGTAAGTAATGACAGATGTTTAAGAAACATTAATAAAGAGACACTGAGTCTGTGGCTTATAATGGGCATGTGCCCCCTCCATGACTGGAAATCTTCTTTCAGCTTTTTCCAGGTTAGGGTTCACCACAGCAGATCACCTGTCTGCTCATGATTGGCAGTGGAGTTTTTATGGTGTCAGGTTGCCAGCCTGACACCCAACCTTCCACAGAAGACACACACACACACGCACTCACGCCTAGGGCCAATTTAGAGTGTCCAATCCACCTACGGCATGTCTTTGGGATGTGGGAGAAAACCAGAGCACCCGGAGGAAACCCACGTGATCACAGGGAGGATATGCAGACTCTGCACAGAAGGCACCCCAGCCAAGGATCGAACCGGAGAGCCTCTTGCTGTGAGGCGGCACCGCTAACTGCTGCACCATCACAGCTGCCCTCCATGACTGGATATCTGCTCCTCAGATGTCTTGCCTTTGTTTATTTATTTTCCCCTAGCAGTTGTCTTCTCCCAGCCTGTGCAGCATGTCAGAATGGAAGGCTATGTCTTTGGTGGTCTGACTCTAAAGACAAGGCTGCCTCCCACACAATACTAAGCACTCTAAATTACACAGAAGAGAAAGTAACTCTTTTTGCTAGATTTGTTTCACTGCATTTTGGTGTAGCATCATACCAACAACTGTGCCTTTTCTATTTAAATTAGGAACAACTCTGAAAGCACTCAAGTGCATTACATTTAAGAAATGGTACAACTCATTCTTTCAGAAATGCTGCTTTTTCAAATTGAAAATGGGCATGATTGCAGACTGAATTAGCAAAAGAACAAAACAAACTGAGAAAATTGTACCTTATTTTGTCATGAATAATTCATTACAAAAATAATAATTTACTTTTTCAGATACTTTATCCTACTCATGATCACTAAGGAACTTGAGCATATCCGGGGAGGTAATAGGAGTAATGTTACTCTGAAATGAATGAACTCATTACTAAGCAGTTTCTATGTATAGTACACAAGGTCACACTACAGGGTTTCACTGATTTATCCTGTTCTTTTTTTTTTTTTGTTACCTGCCCTGATCCCATCAAAACACACACAGTTTAAGGCTGTTCTTTCCAGCTTTTACACTCACCTATCCCTGAATCCCCAAGTTGTTCCTTTCTGGGTACCTCAAACATGACCCTTTGCTGAACAGGCCCTCCAACTCCTCAAGAAGTCAGCCTCAATGGTTCTTTTCATTAGACTTCTGGAGCAAGGGATTTGAGGGGCGCAGCAAGCGCAGTGCCTGGGGCCCTTTAAAATTATAATTATGCTGGCTAATCAAGTATCCTAGCTGTGAAGCTGGTTACTGTAACGACATCAGGATGTTGTCAACACTCCCCTCTGTTAAACCTGTGATATCCTGCAAGGTGTCTAGTTTCCACTTCAGGATACTTTTTTTTTTTTTGCCTAACCACTACCCCAGACACCAAAGCTGGTCACCATCCTGTCTCCCCAGCCAGCCATACTAACATACTAACAGCCTTAGCCCAGTCTTGAACTTGGGTTTGCACAGACAAATGCCCTACCTCTGCTCCAATGGGCTGGCTGGTTTTCTTCCTGAATTTAGGCAATAAAATACTGTACTGAAATCTATGTGAACCTGTAAACTTTATGACTTGGTCTGAAGATCATTTCTCTTGCACTAAAAACTGTGACATCTGGACAGCTCTGACTCTTGGCTAGCAGTAAAAGCCTCAAAAAATACAGTCTAATTCAAAAATGTAACACGAAGAACAATGGCCATCATCTGACTCAGTGTTTTCCATTTGTTAGAATAAGGTGACCAGATTCTGAAACCCAAATACTCAGACAGATGAAAATGCTTCAAAAGAGCCATTCCTTTTAAATGTTGAGGTGCAATTCCTACACAGGTGATAAAAATGGATCATGCTGCCACTAGCTATCAGATAAAGACCCCCCATCTAAAAAATGTACTGAAAGCACTGGGGTCAAAGATACTGTACAATCAGGGTGACAAAGAGAGCATCAAATAGGGGAAAGAGGCAACGTAAAAGATAATGAATATTATTATAAAGCATGACTATGCTATAGCAAAAACAGCCTTTTTAGCTCCATTGGAAAAGTGTCCTTTTTTGACAATGTGGTGATCATGAGATTTATCTAGAATGGATGAGGTGGAGGACAGAGGCAGAACTCTTTGCAGAAATGTTTTATTTAGTTACTTGTTTGCTCACTTATGTATGTATTTATTGTATTTAGGGAGCACTGTTCTTATCAGACAATAGTATTCAACATGCTGGCTGTGAGAAATTTAAATTTAATCACTCTGTCCTTGGACAGATGTCATATGTCAACTGGCAACGTATTATACAACTGAACTGAAATTACTGTTTCTGATTTACTCTGGGCAGTCATTCTGTTGAAACTCTAGTGGAAAGTGACACTTTAATACAAAGAGTACATTATTGCTAGATATTCATGGCATCCGATCTCTAGTGGGAATGGATGTTTCAAAGTAGTGTCTTTATCTAGGTCTAGTCAGCAAACTGTGTTGTGTGCATCACATTAAACCCTGTCAGGGTAATAATCAGAGTGAGAAATGTATACTCTCACCATTCAAAAAAAAAAAATCATAGATTATAACAGGAAAAAAATCATAGATTATAACAGCTGATAAGCACCTCATAACTACCTATTTTATACTATATGATTTATACGTAAGGGAGTGTGAATTTTACATCAGACTTCAAAGATGATTGCGATGCATTTTGCTTGGAATATTTGCATATCTGGAATTACACTGCATATGCTTTAAATGCCTTAAGAACCATCTCTTAGATGACAGTCTGGGCAGGTATCCAGAAGAAATAAAGAGCACATCACTTAATAAGAGGAAAAAATAAGAATCGAGGACAGTATTTCAGAATCTGGGACACACTATCTATGCAACAATATCTAATCTTAAAATCAAAGAGTTGTGGCTATTTCCTATATTTGCATGACTATAACTGATATGCTTGGTGAAGTCAGACTTTTAAAATTCCTATTTAACTGATAACTTTTGAATGGCCTTGTTGCACTTCAGAATATAGTGAATATCCACCAAAACCAATAGCTAAGGCCTTTACTGTTCTGCAAGACATTATAATATAAGTCATACTGTCTTATTATGTCTTTCATTTGCTGTGCTTGAGTGTGCTTCTTCTATGTGTTTATAAGGTGCTCTGATATAAGAGCCCACTAACTAATATGCTTACTACTGTACTCATGTAAAGATATGTGCCATTGCTCACCTGCCCCTGTAGCAGAAAAAAAGGTAGTTTAGTGCTCCTTAGCTGCCACCCCAGGATAGTCTGCAAGTACATCTGATGGTTTTGCGAGTTCCAGAAGATCATAGTGGCATTTCAGGGTTACCTGTGAACCTATTTCCTGACATTTCCTGCATAACATTCTGTGATAGTATATCATTATATTTTAGGGATGCAATGCCCAGATCCTTGCAAGGTGTTTAAAAAGCATTATAATCCTAGTACATTTTCGTCTGAACATTGTAAGATGTTAAGCACAAGCTCCTCCGCAGAAAAATTTCGGCATCCTCTCCACCTAAAGCTAGTGACAAGAAATGGTTTTCTGGTCTGTCTGTTTAGTCATGTATCAGTTGGAAAAATGCACCCATTGAAAAAGTGCACTCCTCCTTTATAGAGAATCATAAATCTTGCAGCTTTGAAGGGCATGTGCCTCTATACATTCTCATTTCTGAAAAGGATATTCATCACACAGACTGAGAAGGAAACTACAAGTAGCAGTGTGTATACATTCCCATCCACAAATATGGATTATACGTGTTGAAACAGCTACTGCTGGCATTTTTCTGTAGACTGCTTGAAGAGGAACTAGTTTCCAAAATCACAGTATATACTTTTACAAATGGCCATGATAAGCATGAGTAATTAAAGAAAAATAAATGTAAAATATTTGTAGGAAGTATTGTTTTTTTTTCAGTTTTTACAATAACTAAAAAATATAAGAAAACCACAACAGTTTGCATAGCAAGGAAGTGGTCAGCAAAACAGCACTGAACTGATTTCACTGTAGTCACCCTGTTATTGTTTTCAACATGGGGAGGATTAAAGCTCTGAAAGGTTAAGTAGCTTGTAACAATTGTAAGCTGTTAAGGTGTTTTCATTATAGATTTTTTTTTCGCTAGGAGATAGAGGGAACAAAGCACCTTTCAAAAAATCTAATACAAATTGCAATTCTTTCTGTGGGCAGTGTATTTTTGCTTATTCTATGGGTTAGAAACTATTTTGGGGAATTTAAAATTTGCTAAGTCATATTTTTTGCACACAATTTACCAAAACCTGTTTGGTGATCCAGTTCATTAAAAACACTGATAATTTTGTTTTTATGGGGTCATTGGTTTGCCGCCTATATCTCACATCCCCAGTAAATGTTATTATCAACTCCAAGGTCACAGATTTTGAAAATAGGGGGAGGCACTGTATTCCAAGAAAATGAAGTCATTCCTTTTGTTCGAGATTTGAAAAGCCCCTTTGAAGTCATCTGTGAGTTCTCCGCTCTGCTTCCAATGAAATTCACTTTGGTTAACTCATTCACTCCAACAGGGCTCAGGAAGTTTGCACTGCAATTTCCAATGGGCGGAGCCTAAGCCTTTTGACAGAATCAAATTATGTCCTCACACTTCAAACAAATGTTAATATCTCTGGAACTGTAGGGGTTAAAAAGAAGTATAAATAGCAAACCCTTCAACACAACCTAATTTTATAGTGGCAGTATTGTTTAGGTTCTAGGTATTACATTTTATAAGTCACAGTATACACAGTAACTATTACATTTGTAATATTGTGTAAACAACTTACAATATCTCAGCTGCCACTTAAGTTACACACATACTGTCAGCAACATTTTATTCATTTAGCTGAGAATTTTCATATGAGGAAAATCAATACAAAATGGACTATGCAGCATACCGATAATGATTTTATTAATAACAACAATTATAAAGGAAGCTGATAAGGGAGGGGCAACTGTTGTAATGAATAGACAAGACTATTTAGATTCTATGTACTCGATATTGTTGGATATATATGCTTTTAGAGAAGTTACTAAAGTAGATGTGAACAATTGGTGATATAAATATGTTAATTTTTGATTTACAACTGATGAATGATATTACTCTTGGCATCTTTAATTATTTTGCAGTTCCCTGTCCTGTCATACCCATACTATATGGACTTCCTAAGGTGCATGCATCAATGGAAGCCCCCCCCCCTCCCATTAGACCTGTAGTCTCTGGGAGGGGTTGGTCAACTGAACCAATATCCATATATGTGCAAAAAATGTTAAGTGCCTACTTAAGATATGTAAAGAGTTATACTAAAGACAGCTCTGACTTCTTATGACAGCTATACTTATGGTATGGTTCTAGGACATGTACATCTTTTCAAATGGTTGTGCTTGATATAAAATCATAACTTACGGTAATTCTGAATGATTAGGGTGTTTCATCTATTACAGAGCTTCTGCTTGAATATGGTCAAGTAACAAGTAGACAAACTGAGACAACTTATGAATTGCTTGAAACTCTTTTAAAGAATAACATTTGCATTTTTGATAATAAATACTACCATCAGATTTTGGGGGTGTCTATGGGTACTCCCATTCCTAATACATAGGCTACCCTTGTCTTAAATAAATAGGGAAAAGGACATTAATTACAATAGTTCTGTATGTTTTTTTTCAAATAAGATTCATTTTTTTAAACTTTTTGTGGATGATGTATTTCTCATTTGGGAAGAAGGCAGATATGATTTTACTTCCTTCATTGAATTTTTGAATGGCAGCACTGACTTTTTGAAAATTTCAGCAACTATTTCAGCAACTAGAATTGAATTTCTGATGGTAGTAATATAAATACTTCCATGTACAGAAAAGCAGTTCATAGAAATAAATATTTACACAGAAAAATCATGCATGCACCTTTTGTTTTTAAAGGAATAGTAAAAGGACAAATGATACATACAAGTAGACTAAGTACAGATTTTGATGTCTAGTCACAACAATGAATAACTTAATACATGAATTTACTGATAGGGAGTATAATTTAGATCTATTATCAAATATTAGTCAAGAGGTCACATCACTGAGAGACTCAATAGCTAAACCATATTTTGGTGACTTGACAGAGGCAAACATTGGACATAATATTCAAGATGATAATACCATATGCTATATAACTACATATAATAGATATAGTGATGATGTCAAGAAAATTATATCTGATAAATGGGGCATTTTGAGAAAATGCCTGAATTACAACAACTGATTGGTGATAAACCAAGGTTCACATACTGCAATTGTCCTAAATCTCAAACAGCAGTTGTGCTATAAGGACATATACACCAAACACACAGGTAGACATTTCTATAAAAATGGTACTTTTCCATGTTACAGCTACTGTTGTTGTAGTGTCATTAATTAGGATTCAACTTTTGTACATCCAAAAACTGATAAAAAATATGTTTTTAATGTTTTTCTACTTGTCATACAAACAATATTATTTACCTTGCAACATGTAAAACATGCCCCAGTTTTTATGTAGGCAAATCGACCAGAAAATTACAAGAGAGAATTATATAACATAATTCTCACATTCAGAGAAATGCTTTAACTCATGTATTGGCTAAACATAATAGTGAGGCTAGAGTAACACATTCCTTTACTTTTAGGGTCATAGATACACTTATTAAAACACTAGAAGGGGTGACTTGAATAATAAATTGGAAATGAAAGAATATAAGTGGATATTAGAGTTTCAAGTGGACTCTTCACCTGGTATAAATTACACTATTTCACTTAAAGCAGTTCTTAAACTCAAACAGTTATGTTTAAAATAATTGTTTTTTGTATATTAGTTTTTATATTAGTTTTATTAGGGAATGTCTGAGAATGATCTTGATTGGTCCTCTTTGACCCAGGTAACACCGTTTTTCCAACTACTGTTGATAACCAGAGAAGATCCCATAATTCTGATTAAGCTGTTTGATGTGATGACTCAAGGGAAGGGTACCCTAGTATACCAGGGGCTGTTAAATCTAGCAAATTGTAAGATTTAACCTTGTTACTGTTTGTGCTCCTGTTGTCAGAATATGTACAAACTATAATGAGGCAGGCCAGGAATCAAGCACTAGGAAATCATATCAGCAAAATGGAAAAGAATCTCCCTGTGTAGCTAAAGGTGTGGCCAAATACCTACTAAAGTAGAGGTACCAATGATCCTGTAATATTTGACAGAACCATTTCATAGACTTAGCTATAGCACAGTGCTTTAGATCACACTTCACCAGAGGCACAACTACCACAGTAATAGTCTTCCAAAAAGGAAAAGCAAGAAAAGATATCTAGGAAGCTACTAAATGGTCATCTGTCCACACATTTTCCAAGCATTTCAGGCTAGACATTGCATCTACAGCCAGAGCAAAGTTTGCCACAGTAATTCTTAAAGGCATCTTGCTTTTCTTGCCCACTGGGCTACCAAACATCCAAAGGCAAGTGCTGAAAGCTGTGGGACTTTTCCCTGAAGAAAGTGTAAGACTGCAACAGTGACTAGCACTAAGAACATAGTACAATTGTGTTATCACCTTATAACTGTAGTTGTTTGAATGTAGTCACTGCTGCATCCCCCCCGTCATCCCATTCCCTCTAAGCAACCAAGGGAGCTTAGGACTCAAGTAGAGATGAAACGTAGTCCTTTTTCATTGCTTCCTTATGCTATAAGTCGACCAGACTCATTATCTCATTAGTTTAATTAGGTCGGTAAGACTGTCAGTACTGTATACTGTGTTCGGTACAATTCCTACTTTACTGGGAATACATTTTATATTCCATCAGTGAGGAAACCTTAGCTGGGGACGAGAAAGAACAGAAGATGGACAGTTGTTTGTCTGCCTTTATTACCGAGATGTGGAGATGCCCCGAGTGTGAGAGATGTAAAGTCAGTATAGAGAAAAGAAGATGAGCTCTAAAATTCTGTCTGGACATAAGAATTGTCCTGTGGCAGATATCCCTGAAGTACTGACTACAGCAGTGATTACACTTGACCATCTACAATTATGGTAAGTTGATAAACACAACTGGATTTTTTTTTTGTGAAGATCACCATTTACTATGTGTGTGCTGTAATACTGCCAGGACCTTATCCAGGATGTCATACTGTGGCCATACCTTTCAGCTGTTCAGATTTTCTCACGTCTAGATTTTTGCTTAATATTTTTCGTGTCTTCCTCATAAAACTTGTGATTTTTCTGGCAAATCACTGAGGACTGAACTTACTAAATAATGACATGGATTTAAGTTTCAGACTTCACATCATTCAGAAAATGCATGCTAACACAAACCCTGTTATTCTAACAACTTCCTAACTTTATAAGAGCAATACTTAAAATCTGTCATTAATTTGAGCCTTTTTCTCTCCATTATTTCTCTCCATTATTTTACGTTTTGTCCAGATTAGAGGTTCAGAGGTATAGCTGTGACAATCCACAAAGCTGACTAACTTCCATGTTGACCTTGTACATAGGACTGTGTAAGCTACCACATAATTTGCTTCCAGAGGTGATCCCTGCACTTGTTTGATCAGCTGGTCAAAGAGCTGTATAAAGTTCATTTGACACCTCTTCCTGCTGTGAATATTTGCTTCTTCAGATCATGTATCACACCATCTATTGTTTATTCACCAGATCTTTCCCTCATAATAAGTTCATAAACCAAAGAGCAGACAAATTCCATAAGATATGTAGATAAACGCCCATTCCCAGAAGAAAGGGTCCTACATATTAGGGCAAATGATAGATTTGCAAGTTACATTCTATGTGAAAAAGTACACAGTAGAACTCAAAACCTGATTTTTTGTAGGGACAAAGATCTGAAAACTTTCCTAGAGGAGCTTTACATCTTATAAAATGTTTTGTAGCTTAATGAGCTCCAAGGTCACTGCACCTCAAGGAAAGGGGAATATGTGACGTCCATCAGAGTGCCTTTTTGTGCACCAATAGTTTTGAAAACTGTACACTAATAAGGCAGACTATTACCAGTCCTGTTTGTCTTGCAACTGAAATTAGACTAATTAGCTGATGATCTCCTCCATCTGTCTTATTCTCACTTTTATAACTCAGAACCTGCCTTCCTATTTTCAGAAACTACTACACCATGTTGACTTTATTTTAAGTAATTTCTCTAATTGTTTCCTTTGCTTCTTCACAATTGTTAAGTGGATTCAGTCTGGACTCAATGCTTCGTCTACCTTTAGTTGTGGAAGTAATTTCAGGGCTCTTTTTCCTGGAAATAGGCATTTAACTACATCTCCTCTACATGTTTTATGTTGCTTGGTTTAGATGCAATTTTTCCCTCCATCTCTTATGTAAAAATCTGAACAGAGGCACATGTCTTTCTTTAGCACACTGTTCATTTTCTTCCCACTTAATAAATGCCCTTATGTTTCCTTGTTGATCCTGAACTTATTTTTACAGCTTTCTAAACCTGTTTTACACAAGTGTTTAGTATTCTTTTTTCTGTCAACGTCTTTGCTTTTCTCACTGATTTCACTATGCCTTCTGTGTACCTGATGTCATTGTCTGTTTTGTATTCTACATCTTGAGTTTCCCTGTATTCACAGAATCCTTCTCTGTTCTGCGTAATGTTTCTTACAATTTCC
>NC_056727.1:885258266-885410766 GCF_019279795.1 Protopterus annectens | reverse complement strand
GACCTAAATCTGTGCCATCAAATAAATAAGACTTGTTTAGACATAGGTTCCTAATTTAATATAGTCCCAGCCAATGGAATAATTTGCTACTACAGGTAAAAGTACTACTTTCACCACCTTTAAGACTAGCGTTGATGATTGGAGACCTGGGGAGGCAAGCTCCATATTACATTTAATATCTAACAGTAGACAAAAAAAATACAAAAGGACTACTGCAGAACTTAAGTAAAAAATATACAATAAGTAAGGTGCAAGAGTATGGTTTGTAGCCTTATGTTTCTTGCTTTCTGGGATATAGTTTGTATGGGATGGATATCTGTGATCTACCACATATTGTATGTGGAGGCAATAGCTGAAGCAATAGCTCTGAAGAAAAACTGCAGCAAACAGATATGAAAAATAGAATGTGCAGTCAGGTTACAGGCCAGCGTGTGTGTGTGTGTGTGTGTGTGTGTGTGTGTGTGTGTGTGTGTGTGTGTGTGTGTGTGTGTGTGTGTGTGTGTGTGTGTGTGTGTGTGTGTGTGTGTGTGTGTGTGCGTGTGTGTGTGTGTGTGTGTGTGTGTGTATAGATATATATATATATATATATATATATATATACCTGTGTAATTATGTGCATACATATGTGTGCATGTGTGTCTGTGTACTTGTGTGCAAGTATGTATGTGCACATATGTGTACCTATGTGAATGATATGGGTGATCAGGTCTGCATACAGGCATTGTGCAACAACAGCATTTAGGTCTGAATGTGTTTCACAGTGTCACATATATATAAGGAAGTGCCCAGGAGTAAGAATGTGTACAGAGTACAGACTGCTATTATTTATGATAATGTTGTACATAAGGCTATACATGAGCAAAGTTGCAGATGAGTCTGCATATGCAGACAGTTTGCAGAAACAAGGATAAATGTGCAGAATTCCAATAAGATCGGGTGGAGCATAAAGGAATGTTGTGGAACATGTCTGCTTGCCTGTATTTGAAAAGATTGCAGATGAACGAGAAAGTGAAAATGCAACATCATGGGGAGAAATTATAGAGAAAATCCAGGAAGAAGTAGAAGGATAAGGAAAGAAGTGAAATGGATGTAACTGTGAGAAAAGGAGAGAAGGAAAAAAAACAATGGATGAAAGAAGGAAGAAGTACCTTGTAAAGATAAGCAGTAAAAAGAGAAAGAACTCAATAGGTAAGAAATATGGAACGATATTGTTGCGCCAATGAGTATTGCTCCCAGAAAGGTAAGAGCATTTATACACATTAATAAAGATACTTTTTGTGACATTTTGTTTAAATCAGGACAATATAGGGAAAATTTTCTAGAACAATATGAATTAAGAAAAATGATACTCCTTGGAATTGATATGTCATACATGCATTTAATAGAGAAACAAAAAAAGAATATATATTTGTAGTTATGAAATGAAGTAGAAAAAGAAGTATTATAGGACTATCTAAAGAGTGTATGTAAAGAGGTTATGGACGTTACAAAAATATATGATAATAAATGTTGATGGACTTGGGGTTGTGAATGTACTCTCATATTGCAAATGAAAAATTAAAATATAATTCATATTCCATGTGTGATAAATGTAGAAAGGAAAAAAGGGTTTGTGAAATATTGAGGGAACAGAAAATGTGTTTCTTGTGTGGTAAAAATGATCATTTAGTTAGTAATTGCAGTAAAAGAAAATGCTTTATTTATGGTAAAGTAGGTCATAAAGCAAAAAAATGTGAAATACAATGTATAAAATGAGAATTAACAAGACATTCATGGATGGACTGTGAAGAAAATATTGAAGGAAAAAGGGAGGGAAGAAGAACATAAACAAGAAAGTATGCAAGAATTAGAAGAGGTACAAGAAGAAATACAAGAAATAGACACAAAGGTAACAAATAATGGACAAGGAAAGGATGTTAACTGTAAGCATGACAAAGAACAAGAGGAAACAATAGTAAATTCAAGTGAATAAGTTAGTAAGTGGGTGATGTATAAAGGTAAAATTAATTCAATTGGTAAAAGAGTGAAATACAGGAAATGAAAATTTAAGACTGTAGGTTTGAGAGAAAATAAAAAAGGCAAAGGATGAAATAAATAAACAGTATAATTTAAAGTGATAATTCTAGCTATAAATGTAAATAGAATAAAGAGTATTAAAAGAAGGTTAGGTCTATTAGAATGGTGTAAAAAGCTTGATAGGGATATTATAATATTAGAAGACAAGAATTTTGGCAGAAGGAGAGAGATTTCAAGTAAGGAATTATGGGAAGGAAGTATTATTTGAAAAATAGGAATCAAAACATGTTCAGGTATTTGAATTTTAATTAAAAACTCAGGAGAAATTTTGGATTTTATTTTAGTTATATCAGGCAGTATAACAGTATTCGATGTTAGATGGAAAAAGCAAGTATAAAGAATTACTGCAGTATATGTATATGCCATACACAATAAAAAACAGAGTTACTGTTTAAGAAGATACTTGATTATGTAAGTGTTGATATGCAAATTATAATAGGAGGGGGTTTTAATTGTGATTTAAGAAAAAGGAGAAAAGAAGGAGCTGATGTTAAGGTAATAACAGAGATTCTGAAAAGTGGAAAATTATATCTAAGAGATAGAAAACAATGAACCTATAAAAGAAGAAACCTGAGAACAGAAGTTGATTACTTTTTGATTTTGGAAAATTTGAACATTTTAAACTAGGGAATAAGAGTAACAGGTTTTTCAGATCATGTGGCAAGAAGGGTATATAAAAATAGATAGAGATATTAAAAGAATAAATGAAACAGATTTAAATAAGGAAGGCAAGCAAAGGATTTGACAATTATGAGATGATTATATACGTACAAGAATGTTTTATGACAACTGGACAATTTGGTGCATACGTTTTAAGGAAAGTATAAAATATTTTTTTTAGAATGGCAAAAATCGGAAAGAATAGAAGAGAAACAAAAGTATAAATAAGTCAGGAAACATTCAAGGAAAATGAAAAAAGATAAAGGATTTTTGGAAAAAAAATGATTTGTAAAATGAATCAAGAAAACATTAAAAATGTTTAAATACAGGTATATCTTGCAGGGAAAGAAAGAAGAGGTGGTACCATATTTAAACAAAGTAGTAAAAAAAAGAAAACAGAAGAGTAATAAGAGAAATAAGAATGAAAAGGGAGCAATTGTCAAAAAACAAAAGTAAATAATGGATGTAATAAAAGAGTATATAAATAATATTTTTTAAATATAATACAGAAAGAGGACAAAAGTGGACAGTGGAAAAACTAACTGAAGAAGATAATAAGGAAAAAGAAAATAATATAACTGTGAAAGAAAATGAAAGAATATTAAAGACAGTGGACTTGGAATCTGCTACAGGGCTGGATGGGATTGAATATTCCATGTATAAGAACATGCTAGACTGGCAGAAGGTATATTTATTAAAGGTGTTAAATGAATGGTTAGAGAAAGGGGTAGAAGATAAAGAAATATGATAAATAAGAAACACAAAATCACCAGCACTTCACGAGAGTATTTTCTTTATTAGGTTAATGATCTGGTACCTCGGCCTTTCGCCTTCATGGATCTCAGAACATCCACTTTTTAAACTGGTTTATATACTTCTTCATCCTAATTAACACAAACAGCTTGCATTCAATCATTAATTCATATTACACATTTAAAGTGACACAGTACATATCACATACATTAAATTCACTATTTCATCAATAATTTCACTACAAAAAATTGTGTGTATATATATATATATATATATATATATATATATATATATATATATAAACTAAATATAAACAAATCATAAATTTATTAATTAAGTATATATTATTAAATGTTGGATATTGCAATTCTTATATACCCAGTTCCTGATTTAAACCAAAAGTCTTTAAAGTTTTAAACTTTAATATCATTCTAGTTTCTAATTCAAGTAGTTTATTGTTATAATGCCCCCCTCTAGTTAGGCATGGCTTGCCAAGTACACAAAATTTTAAACTATTAGGGGAACCATCATGTTTAACAAGGAAGTGTTGGGCAACAGGACTAACTTCATTCCGATTCCTTATGTCTTTTAAATGTTCCAGTATCCAAATTCTAACCATACATTTAGTTTGTCCTGTGTACCATACATTATCACAAGAACACCCCAGAATATATACTACCCCTATCGATCTGCAGTTAAAATATAATCTAGGAATAAATGTTATACCATTAATGATACTCAAATTCTTAACCCTGTCACATATACTACAGTGGCCACATGAAAAGGTACCAGAAAGAGAGCTATTAATATAATTTCCTTTCACGAAGTTATGATTTAATAATTCTTTCAAATTTTTTCCCCTCTTAAAGGAGAAAGTAATATGTTTTGGGAACAAATGACCAATATTTTCTCACTATTTTAATTAATTCCCTCGAAAATGGAGAAAATCTAGTAAAATAAAAAAGCTTTTCTTCATCATCATCTTCCCTTACATCACACACTTTCTCTTCAATTCTCTCATTTTTATCTGGTCTATGTAAGTGTTGATGTGGCCCAAAATAAACATCCCCCAAAACTTTATGCTTACATTCCAAAAGATGATTTTTATCATAACCTCTCTCACTCAGCCTCAACATAACTTTATCCAATTCATTGGCTTTTCATTCTTATTACTAGTATTGTTATAAATTCTTTTAAATTCACCCACAGGTAAAGACTGTAATAAATGTCCAGGGTGCATGCTAGTGGCATGCAAAAACATATTCACTGAGGTTAACCTTCTAAATGGCCTGAACCCAATAAGTTCTCCATTAATAAACAGGGTCACATCCAAAAAAATAATATTTTCCCTATTCAGTTCATAGGAAAATGTTAATCCATGTTTATTATTTTCAAGAGTCTCAAAAAAAATCCATAAATTCACTAGCATCACCCTTACAAATAAAGATAAGGTCATCAATAAACCGCTTGTATAGTATAACATTATTTTTGAAAAACAGAGTTGGATAAATAAATTTCCTCTCAAAATATCCCATATAGATAATAGCATATGAGGGCGCAAAAGCAGCCCCCATAGCCGTACCTTTTAACTGCAGAAAAAACTCATTATCAAAAGAAAAATAATTATGGGTTAAACTAAACTCAAGTAAATGAATCAGAAAGGTAGTTCTGGGTCCATCACCCAACATCTCCATAACTGATTCTAAACCCCATCTTAAATTAATATTCATATAAAGTGATTTAACATCAATAGTCACCCAATAATAGTCTTTTTGCCATCTAATCTGAGATAGTTCACATAATAAATCCTGAGTATTCGAAATATGTACCACAACCTTCTTTAAATGTGCTTTTAAGTGGAAATTCAAAAAAAATATTAACATTACTTAGAAAAGAACCAACCCCTGATACAATTGGTCTACCCAGGGGTTTATGCAAACATTTGTGCACTTTAGGCAGAACATAAAAAATAGGAGTAAAAGGTTTCTTAATGTATAATTTACAGATGTCCTTATGATCAAAGAAACCAAAATGTTCCCCTCTCTCTAATAGAGTCAAAAGCTCATCATTAAATTCTGCTATTGGGTCCTTAATTAAACATTTATACTCTTCTGTATTATTCAGTAGATCAGCTACTAATCCACAATAATTCAGTTTGTTCAAAATGACCCAATTACCTCCCTTATCAGCACACTTAAAGATAAACTCAGTCTTTTGTTTTTCCATACTTTTAAGAGCAAACCATTCATTTTTACTTAAATTATAACATTTCTTTTGCTTTAAAAATTCAGATAGTGTCACAGTAATCTCTTTAAACAAAACTTTCAAAAACAGAGATGGCAGGCACCTTAATGTTTGGTACAAATTTCTTGACAGTTACTAGATGGGGTAATGTTAACTTTCCATATCCTGTATGGTAACAACTAGAATGCTCCGTAAATTCATCCAGACAGAAAGATTCAGCATTATCATAGTCATAAATTGACATATTTAATAAATCCTCATCAAATTCATTATTAGAATTATCATTCTCAACAAAGTTTACATCATTTTTTTGAAAGAAAACTTTTAAATACAATTTCCTACTAAATGCCTTCAATTCAAAATGCAAGTCAGCAAAGGAAGGAAAATGTGTGGGTACAAATTTACTACCCCTAGATAATACAGCTTTCATTTCATTTGACAAGTTCAAATCAGATAAATTTATAACAGATAATGTCAGTTCATTGTACTCACTCTGTTGTATGTTACTTGAAGTGATTTCTCCCCTTTCTGCCATTTCTCCCTCGGCCAGATTTATTCGCCTGAAAGGAGTGTTCTGTTGTAGGAGAGACTAAACAACCATTAGCCCCCTCATTCTCTAATGTTGAAGAAGCTGCAGAGTCAATAAATGTTACATTTTTAGAAGCATATCTGTTTGCATTTTGTTCCGCCAACGATGCGGATACACTCCGCCACTTCTGGCAACCACTCCTAACCTTTGACCTGCTTCACGTTGGTTCACGTTGCCACGAAAAAAGAATCCCCGTTTCTTAGTCTTTTAAATCCCTTACTAATTTGTTCCTTTTATGCTGAATAATGTCAGTTTCAAGCTTAGAGATCTTTTCATTTATTTTAGAGATCTGCACTCTATAACATGACTCCTCCACCACCTCGTCCTGTAAGTGCAAGATCTCTGCTTTTAACTTTTCATGTGTTCGCATATTTTGCTTCACCAAAATATGGAGCCAATTAAGGGTACACTCCAGAGATGCCTTTTTCCATACCTCGAAGAGGTCACTCTCCTCTTCCGAAAATTCTGTAGCAGGGAGACTGTCAATACGTAGCTCCCTTGGTGTTAGGTTTAAACTGATATACTTCTCCAGAAGTTGAGTATCCAGAAAAAGGGCAACTTCCTTGGCCATTAGTCTCTCCAGCTGCTGAAATCGCCCATCCAAATCATGATTGCCACCAACATTCCATGGATCCAACTAAGTGAACTTTTTTTCTCATTCACTCGCAATGTCCGCAAAATAAATGCCTCCTGACAAATTAAGCTGCCCAGGAGTCCCAGCTGTCTGCGACATGTTAACACCAGTACAAGTGCTAGTGAAAAAATTCCAATTCTACTCATAAAACACCAGCAGGCAAACGATTAAATAAGAAACACAAAATCACCAGCAGTTCACCACAGTATCTTCTTTATTAGGTTAACGATCTGGTACCTCGGTCTTTCGCCTTCATGGATCTCAGAACATTCACTTTTTAACTGGTTTATATACTTATACATCCTAATTAACACAAATAGCTTGCATTCAATCATTAATTCATATTACACATTTAAAGTGACACAGTACATATCACATACATTAAATTCACTATTTCATCAATAATTTCACTACAAAAAATGTATATATATATATATATATATATATATATATATATATATATATATAAAACTAAATATAAATAAATCATAAATTTATGAATTAATTATATATTATTATTATTATTAAGTGTTGGATATTGCAATCCTTATATACCCAGTTCCTGATTTAAACCAATTAGAAATATGTACTGGAGCTACAAAATGTATATGGAAAAAAGGAGAAAAAGGAGATATAAGGAAAAGGAGATCAATTGTGTTAAAGATTATAAGATATTTATGAAAATAACACTCAAGAAACTGGAAAATAAAGTGAATAAATTATTGAAAGAAACAGTATTTGGAAGGAAAGGGAAAAGGAATCAAGAACTGTAATGATAATAAGGGAAAGGGTAGATGATACATTAAATAGAAATTCAGAGCTTAAGGTAGTGACAGGTGATGTGAGTAAAGCATTTGATAATATACAACATGAATGTTTATGGGAGAATTTAAAAGCATATAATATAAGTGGAAAAATAATAAGAATCATTTCATGACTTTATGAAAATAATAAAGTAAGATTGGTAAGAAATTGTTGGTAAAGTGAACAAATCGACATAATATGTGGAATAAGACAGGGCTGTCTAGCAAGTATTATTTATTTGTGTTGATTATGTATGCAGTTGTTAATGAAATATATTTGATATTAAGAGAAACAGAATATAGCACAAAAGACAGTATACAAATACCAATGTTTTCCTATGCAGGTGTAGTTTAATAACTAAAAATGAAGAGTGGATGGAGACAGCTATTAAGAAACGTAGTTAAGAGTTAAAAGTTATAGGTCTAAGTATAAAAAAGGACAAAAGTAAAGGTTTAGGAAAAATAGGAGAGCTACAGTTTAATAGACACAAAATTTAAATTTTAGGCATAAAATTTGGTAGTGATCAGCTTAGAATAATACAATGGCAGAATATGATGCACAAAATTAGAAATATAAGTTTGCTATGGAGGACAGATAAGTTGACGTATAAAATGAAGTATATTTAATTAATTTGGTGCTCTTAGGAAAAATAACATATTTAGCAAATATAGTGGTGGTGCCTGTAAGAATGATTGTTAATTATATGTGCATTTATTTGGGGATCCAGATTAAATTTGATTAAAAGAGGTGTATTATATGTAAAAAAAACAAGAAGGAAGATTAGGGTTATTTAATCCTATTGTTCATGCAGCATCTTTGAACTTGTATATGGTGTTGATATGGTTAAAGGAAAATAATAAATGACTAATAGCTTTAATAATGAAAGAAAAGTGAAAAAGGTGAAAAACGTAAAAAAAGGAAAGGGATATTTTATTAAGGAAGTGACTGAATATCAAGATAAAATGATGTTATGGAAATTAGATATATGTAATATAGAAAGGAACAGAAGAGAATGGTATGAGAGTATAATGGATAAATATGTTTTATATATATATATATATATATATATATATATATATATATATATATGTACATATATATATATATATATATATATATATATATATATATATATATCCAAAAGTCTCCCAACAAGGCAAAGCAAGACAGTCTGTAGATAAAATATCAAAGAACCCCAAAGCAGAGTACAGAGTAGCAATGTAAGAAGGCAAAACATCCAAACACGTAAATCCAAGTATAAAGCTCCTTTATTGTACAATGGTAAGCGCTTTCATGGTTGAACAAAACCGCTTCATCATGATGGATACCTTCAGTAACATGGCAGCAGGTAACACTGTTAATACTATGAATATAGATGGTTTGGAAGTTACAAGCAACAATAGACTATTGACATTTATGGCTAGCCAGCTTAACCCTTTGCTTAATGGTGATCTGAGTGGAGATGCTTCAGATATTCCTAATCGTTGTGATACTGGACCACAGGTTTGGGACATTAAATGAAGCATAGAAAATGACATGTACCATTTTAAAAGATTACACTGCCAGAGGTTGCATTTAGTTGCTTGCATCAGCATGAATGTGATTCCTAGAGGTATATGCCCTTTTCCCCACTGTAGTGCCATCCTGGAGTTAGTATATATAGTTAGGGGTGTGTGGGGGCTGGGGAGTGTGTGTTTTCTGGTTTTATATTGTCCACTTTACAATTCAGTATGTTGAAATTTAGCATTATAGGATTTCAGTATTATGGGTTTCAGTCAAGTGATTTTTCAGTATTTTGAAATTTCAGTCTTATGGTCTCAATCAAATGAGTTTCAGTAATATGAAATTTCTATCATCTGATAGGGATCCATATATATATATATATATATATATATATATATATACATACATATACATATATATATATATATATATATATATATATATATATATATATGTGTGTGTGTGTGTGTGTGTGTGTGTATGTGTATCTCTCTCTCTCTCTCTCTCCTCCTCACCATATATATATATACATATATATATATATATATATATATATATATATATATATATATATATAGATAGATAGATATCCCTGGAAACATGTAGAGAAAGAAAAATTAAGAGCAATACAATCAAGGATAGAGAGATGTAAAATATATCACAAATGTACAGATTTTCTGTGGAGGTTAACAATAACAAAAATTACCAGTAAAGGTGAATATGCCATAAAAAAGAGAAAGAATTTGTAATTACTGTGGTGAGTTGGAGACAACAGAACATGTTTTGTAAATTCTGAAAGGGTAAAGACATTATGGGAAAATATATATGAAAATTAAATTATAAAATGATTAAAGGATATTAAGGATATAAATATGGAAATTATAGAATAAGGTTATTATGGGGATTCTCCTTATTCTTTCAGCTTTTCCTGGTTAGGGTTATTATGGGGATAAAAGGGGAAAACAGATAAAAATGTAGATAGAACATTGTTTTGTATAATATGGATTATTTGGAATGAAAGATTAAATGAGATAACATTTAATGGAAAATGGATACTGTCAGAAATATTGAAGAAAATATGATTTTGGTTATGGAAAAAAGAGTGGGGGGAACACAGGAATGACAAGAAATTGAATGTAAAAACTGAAATGTGCCTATGCAAATAAGTGTAAATAAGTTGCACAGGATGTAAATAGTGTAAATATAAGAATTTTAATAAAGAACCCCTGTTCTTTTCGATAGGTGCCTTGGGATCCTTTATATCTACCTCAGGTACCTTAACTTCAGGCAGATGGGTCCTCAGTCAAGCATCTCATTTAAGGACAACACACTTAGTAGTAAGAAGATGGAAAGCTGAAGTGCAGAAACATGGACTTTGACACTGCATAAGAACTTTGGTTTATCTGATTAGATCTGAGCCTTAACTATTGGTAAAGCTGCAGTTACAATTAACTAATAGTCTGACTCTTCCCACATCACACACAAACAGCTGTATGCCTTTACCATTCCTCCTTTTTTAAATTCTATTTCCACTGGGCCCACAGCTTTATCTGGAAAGATCTACCACATTTATGCAAAAAGATATGGCTTCAGTTTATTGTGGGCTGACAATTTTATCTGTTGATTCTTTGTGTTCTCACACTTCTATTTTTTTTATTTTTTTTTTAACTATTACCCTCTTAGGATTTCTTGATTAAATGAGTTAGCTAAACATTTCACTTGTATCTCACCACATCATTTCTCCAAGTCTGTAGATAGTTAGTTCCTTAACTTGTTCTCTATGTGACTTCTAGTGGAGACTGCAAATATTCACTCCTGCCATCTGAACTGCCACAGTTTTGCTTTATTACTGCAGAGATGGTCTTTAGACGTGTATTCTGCATATGTCTGTCTGTATAGAAGAATAATATTCTTGCTTCTGTTAGCATGGCCAAAATTATCCATTGGTGAACTAGATGGCCACCTAGGATGCCATGCTTGACATTCTTGCAAGAGCCCTCTTTCCCTGTTTATTTATGTTTTAGAACAATGTTTCTTTGGTGGTTTTCTGGCAAATCATTTAGAACTGAAGTCACTAAATTATAGACATTTCAGTTTTAGATTTCAGAAAATGCATGTTAACAGAAAACTTTTTATTCTAGCAGCTTTCAGTTTGTAAGAGCAATATCTAAAATCTGTCCCTATTTTTGGGGTCTTTGTCCCCCTTATTTTTGTTTTGTCTGTATTCCTTGTGCTAAGAGTTTGAGAGGTATGGTGAGATAAGTATTTTTCCAGTATTGCTAGCAATGATCTCCCAGATGTTTTTTACAATATTTCTGGCTTTGTGATTTGTGTGAGCAGTTGAGGTGAGATAGGTGCTGTTATTTTTTACAAGGATGCTGGCAGTGATCAGCCAGATATTTAGACAATATTTCTCTGGCATTATGATTTATACGGAACAGCTTGGATTGGCATACCTTAATGTGTGATAACTTTGCTTGTGTGGACTGTGAAGTTGAAATATCACATAGCTATCAGACATAGCTACAAGTTGGGGACAAATTTAGAAATAATCAGGGACACTTTTAAAATATTAACTTAAGACATTGACAGAATAAGTGAATGTGAATTAATATATATGTTTTGAAGTAAACAAAGTCACTAACTCTAATTATTATTGTTATTTGGGTCTATATCACTTCATCAAAGTGATACTTCAATGAATGGCATTCCATTGGAAATGTCATTCATCAAATTCCGCTCATGTGGGGAGCTGTACCCCCCACACCCCCCGCTAATTATATATACCAACTCTGAGATCGCACTACAGTGGGCAAAGGGCACATTTCCAGATCCTCACTGTACCGCGATCTCAGTATGAACAGTTAGACGAACATGTTCAATGTAAGTGCACTGAAAATGCCATTCGCTGAACTGATAGGACCCTATTATTTATTAAGTGGCATTCACCACCTTTACTCCAAAAGTCACCATTTTTAAGAGGTATTACGAGCATCAGAGCTAAAATTTGAGTCAAAATCAGGGACAGTTGAGAGGTATGCCATCAGATGTTGTGGCTCTAAGTGCTGCGTGGGGGTTGTGATTAACCAATCTTCTTGTCATTTGCTCAGTTTAAACAGTCACTTTCTGGTTTAGCAGGAGTAATGTGCATTTGTAAGATGCAAGATGAACTACTTAACTGGGATGTGCACAAACAAGGCATAATTGCTGTGGTTGTCTCCTTTGGAGGCAAATAACTAGCTGCCTGCTGTTGCTTGCTTATTATTTTGGTTTTACAGGTCTAATGTGATTACATGAAGCAAAATAAAGGTAAAATACATAGCTATGTAAAGGTGATATACATGGTCATCCTCTTTTATCATGATCGTATGTATGAATTATACATATAAGTAGCTATAACTGCTTGGTACGGATGTCTGGATGAAAGTAGCTGACCTTGTTGTCACTTGCTCAGTTTAACACACATCCCCCCCAAAATAAGGGTTAAATACATCACAGAATACCCAGATCTTCCAAACTCCTGAAGGCTGGAGGCCCCCACACACCAAAACTGTATATAAGAGGATTTTGACATGGGCTTAGTAATCACCTCTACCGCAAACCTCTCCTAGTCTAAAATCAGCCCTGCTCGTAGGTGTACACAGAAGGTCTGTGTACTTGTGTGGGTGGCCGAGGATGATGTTGTTATTTCTTTAACATTCCTCTCCCAAATCTCAGAGGTCACTGTATCTTGTATTGGGCAGAGGACAGTGTAATTATTACAACATTCCTCCCAAACTTCAGAGGTCACTGTATCTTGTATTGGGCTGAGGACAGTGTTATTATTACAACATTCCTCCCAAACCTCAGAGGTCACTGTATCTTGTATTGGGCTGAGGACAGTGTGATTATTACAGCATTCCTCCCAAACCTCAGAGGTCACTGTATCTTGTATTATGCTGAGGACAGTGTGTTTATTACTTTAAACATTCCTCCCAAACCTCAGAGGGCACTGTATCTTGTATTGGGCTGAGGACAGTGTGATTATTACTTTAACATTCCTCCCAAACCTCAGAGGTCACTGTATCTTGTATTGGGCTGAGGACAGTATGATTATTACTTTAACATTCCTCCCAAACCTCAGAGGTCACTGTATCTTGTATTGGGCTGAGTACAGTGTGATTATTACTTTAACATTCCTCCCAAACCTCAGAGGTCACTGTATCTTGTATTGGGCTGAGGACAGTGTGATTATTACTTTAACTTTCCTCACAAACTCAGAGTGGTACACATAGAGTCACTATAGTTTGCATTGGAGCACTGTACAGTCTCTAGAAGTAACAAGTTGGAAATATTATAGTAATCATTCTTTTTTAATTTCCTCACAATCAAACATCCGGTGCAGATGTAGATGGCTGTATGTTGAAGGAGAGTGAATAAGCATGCTGTTTATACATGTCTGACAGCAAATGTGTTATGTAATGTTTGTCTTTTAATTTTTGCCCAGTCTGACATGAGGGGGGTACACAGAATGTGACTTTAGAAGGGTATGATTTGGAGGGCAGGGGATGAGGAGGCATGCTGTACATAAATATGACAGCAGCAGCTTGAAATTTGACTGTGGACATTTGTGCCTTAATTTTAATCCCAATGTAATACCAGAGTTCACAGTAGGTGACTACCTATTTTTTTTAGGGGGGGGGGGTTGAGGGCAGGTACTATTCCCACATATATGTATCCTCACAAGCATTTGCTTTTTCAAGTTTATTGTGAAGTGGTATTTAGTCAGCTTTGAGTATTAAAAATTGATACAGCTCATTCCTTCCTTGAAACAAAAAAAGTAGGATTTAATTTATTTTCCATATTTTTGATTTTTCGGATCAAAAGATTGGAAAACAGTCTTAGAATGCACTTCAGAGTATCTATAACCCTATGGCTTCTGGGTTCCTAAGAGCTGTCAGCTTACTTCAGTTATTACAGGGTGGCTTTGGTCAGTAAGGATGCGTTGAAAGGATACAGGGAAACACAGAGTTAAAGACTAAGACCAAATTCATTCCGTAATCATGGCTTCTGTTCAAGCAATTATTGGATAAAAATTTTGTTTAAAAAACTCTAAAATGCATCTCATGGCATCTAGAAACATCATGCTTCTAGGGGCTGCAACTCCAGCTTAATGCAGTTGTTTCCCCCACAGTTGTCAGAATGCAGTCTTGCCTAGATAGAACATGTTGAATGAATAAATGAATGAATGAATGAATGAATAACTGTAGGAAAAATCAAGAGTAAGACAAACTGTGAGAAAAAGGAAGTAAAAAGTAATTTGGGTGGTGGGCACCATGGAGCCTTTTTGCCTAGGGTGCCAGTTTACTTAAGGCCAGCCCTGTCTGTTAGCAATCTTTTTCCACATTTATCGCAGTATTCTCTTATCCTTTCATACTGCTTTCTCACATTACTTAGTTAACATTTCAATATGTGATGTAACATAGCCCAACCCTTTTCTTCTGTTGCAGGTTATGTTGTTTTCTACTACTGTGAAATTTCAACTTCAGCTTCAGAGTTATTTAGTTGCTTTTCACAAGGCATTAACAATACTAAAAAACACATAACACAAATTACATACAATAAACAGAAATAGTAAAATAGACACATAGTAAAACAACAAATAAAAACAGAGTGTAGTCTACAAAATGTAAAACAATGTTTCTGCCAATAGAACTATACAGTATGTGTTCAGGGATGTAAAAAGAACAGTTATGGGTGAACTGCTGCCAAGGTACTAAAAGAAAACTAAAACTTACCCCCCACTGAGAGCCATCTGGAATAAAACTGTTTTCAAAGATCTGCACAATTAGGCCAGTGCATAGCACTGAAGAAGGCCATTGTAGAGCACTTCCTCTGCAAACGTGCAAGTAAAGTACACCTCTTGATTTTGTTCCTAGGTGTGATATATTGCCTATACCTAAACTGAAATACAACTTCCATTAATTGTGATTATTCTTCAAATGTATATAATTCCTTCTCATCCTTTACCTCATTTTATGCATTAATTTGCTAATTGTTAACATTTGTCTGTGAAAAGACATAATTTCCCTTCCAAATCTACTTTTAAACACTTAAAAAGAACAATGTTATATCAGGAAATACCAAATAGGTTTGTAGAGGAGAAGCTGAGAAACAGATGTGTTGGTAGTTATTGCACAACCATCAGGAAATCCCAAATAGGTTTGTAGAGGAGACGCTGAGAAACAGATGTGTTGGTAGTTATTGCACAACCATAAGTGGAGTTGCCATGACGGCAGCAGAAGATGTTAAAAGTCAGTTAAGTCTGCATGTTGCTCTGCCCCACTTCATTCCATCCTAATTTTCATCTTCAATTAATGACATAATCTTAACAGCAGTTAAAAAATATTATAAATCACCTCGGTGTCACAAACAGAAAAATTCTTGTCTGTGATGCCAGGGACCAAAATTAAATTAATGACCGAGGTGTCACAGGGCCAAATGATATGGGGGAGACATTGGCAAACCCTTTCCTAAGGCAAAAGCTGTAGGGGTTACAGAAGGCAAGCAAGAAGAAGATGGCAATCCACACCGGTATATCATTCCACATCATGTGCTAGGGAAGGAGGCAGGGAATTGTGGTTAGAGCATTCAAAGCTTCATCCTACAGTGGTAGAATGGCCTTGGGGACTCTTCTACAGGTAAGTGAGCAACAGACAGATCCCAGGTTTAACATCAGCAGGACAGAATAAAAATGAATAAAGAAACTAAGAAACAATAACATATTGTATTACATGCTTACACTATCCAAAAAACATGGCTTCTAGGCATCTGTTCCTGCCCCATTTTGAATCTCTACCTGTCTGGAGATTTCTGTTCTAACTTTTTACAACCTCCAGTATTGGTCTTGCTAATGTGTAAAAGCAGTAAAAAATGTTGGATCATATTACAGGTATTCTTTCTTCTTGAATACCTTCAGGTCACTGTTTATATTCAACTGTTTATGTTCATGTGGCCACCTTGTTATTCCTTAATAGTATTTACAAACTTCATCATAGTAGTGTCATCTGATGGAGCCAGACTCTGCTCCCAGAAAATCATTTGTACAAGGTTGAAGATTCTTGAAATAATCTTTATAAAACCTCTCTGAGATTATTCCCGAACCTTCCAAAATCCCCAGCTGTTGCCCAGGAGGCAAATGTTGTTCCAGGGAGGATGGATGGACACTGAGTCAGAAAGCCATCTTACTCTAGGAGAAAGTAAGCTTTCTGAGACAGTACTTCTATCCTGTCTCATAAAAAAGCTTCCTTGATGGACTCCACATCTGAACTTAAACCTGGGAGACTCTTTCAGATTGGGTCCAGACACTTAGACACTAACCACAGAGTCCTCAGACAGTCTGAGGGGCATACTCAGTGGGTCTGAGGGACTACTGGACTTCTTGATTAAAGTTAGAAAAGAAAAAATCATATCATTATGAAGGAAATTGTAGTGGTGATTCTGTTTTTCAGGGTTCTGAAACAAGTTTTGAAACCTGGAATTTTGTACATAACACACAGGCCACACTACAGTGATGTATTACATCAACAAGCAAGGAGGGACACACTTTTTACTATCCATGCAGCATGGTTTCTGACTAAGGAGACAGGTATGACCCTCAAGATATCATATATCCGTTCTCAGGACAACATGCTGCTAGATCACCTCACAAATTGATGTTGGATACGGATATTTTCTGGATCTGTTCTATAGGTACGGCGTGACAGAAATAGTCTTTTTCTGCTTTCTCAGAAAACTGACAACTATAAAATTTTTACACAAGTTCACATTTTGCAGGGACCTGGCAGATGCCTCCTACATTAGCTGAACAGGTCTATTTCTGTATGTGTTTCCTTCAGTACCCCCTTCACCTCAGGATAATGCAAAAAATAATGGAGGACACGCACATTTTGCTGATACCTCCCTTTTGAATTAGACAACACTGGTTCTCCCTCCTAGTAAGTATGGTAAGGCCAGAGCCTTTAGCTCTACCTCAGCACATGAACCTCTTGACCCAAGTCAAAGCTCTTATATAGATTCCAAACTGAGGACCTTAAGTATTTTAAGAGTGGCTGACCTGGCTGTCATTGTCTTCGTTTTCTGAGGGGATGCCATCAATTTTCAAGGAGACTATGAAACCTAAAATAAGAAAATCATACCTAGCAAAATAAGAAACATTATTTCTTTGGTGTCAAAGGAGGCTCCAGGCCTGACCGGTGTCCTTGATTCTAAAGTATCTATTAAAGTATCTGTTAGTCCTTTTCAAAGTAGGATTGTCTTACACCTCATTGAAGATTCATGTATCTGTCATTTTAGCATGTCTGCATTGGGAAGTCTACTCTTTTGCAGTTGACCTGTAAAACAGTTATTCAAGGGGGCAGAGGTCCCACATATCAGCCTCTGAAGAAAAAGCCTTACACAAAATGGGTTCCCAGCTATACCCTAGAAAAGCTAACATGGCCTCCATTTGTTGTAGCTGCTCCTGCTCCTTAAGTATCTGTCCTGGAAAAGTGTGCTTTAAGTGTTACTTCTGTCAAGAGAATTTCAGAACTACGAGGGTATATAATTCTCAAATTCTCCTATGCTTTTTAATGACTATCACTTCTGCCAGGAGAACGTCAGAACTATGAGCCCTCTAGTGCAAGGAGTCTTCTTCTCATTTTCCACAAGGAACCGTTTCTTCATGCCCAAAGTAGTATTTGAGGTATCTTTGAATCTGACCACGCACATCCCTGGCTGTTTCCCTAGCTGCTAAAATAAGGGGAAAAGAGCGTGGATTCCTTACAGGTGCATACATAGTTGACATGGACAAAGGAAAGGAAATAAGGGAAACAAACCTGTTATTTGTGACCTGTGCACAAAAGAGGGAGGTCAGACCTGTGCTTAAGTAAACAGTTTGTAAATGGGTAGTTTCCTGAATATTCTTCTATTCATTCCATGGCATAACTACCTCAGAGAAAGTGAGGTTACATTCTACTGGAGTCACTGCAGCCACCAGTTCTTTTCTAAGAGGGGTCAGCACTTAGCCCATTTTGGAAGTAGCTACATGGCCGTCAGTTCACAAGTTTTAAAACATTACAACTTGGATATCTCCTCCAGGGCAAGATATGGTTTGCCATGGCCATCTTATAGGGCATCTTGCAGCCCACCTTTCTCAGGTCCAATCACCCCCAATTTTGTAAGATTTGCGTATCTTGACAAGAAGTCATCACTAATGTAACACTGGATAGTACAATGAATATTATACAGCTGTTTTAGGAAATTACCATAATTTTAGATGCTAGAGCATGTCCACTGCTATAATAATATTTAATTTCCTTTCTTAGCCTTTCCTAGTGTCTCTTTATGGTTGGGGTGGGTAGCAACATATCTTTATCACTTCTCCTTTCAGTCTTAACTCTTGCAAGCCCCCCCACCCCCCAGTTTGACATTGTGGCTGGAGAGGCAGCTTAGGAGGCCCCTTCTAGATCAGTATCCTGGTCAGCAACCCACTTCATACAGGGACCTTTTCCTGCTCTGGTGTCAGACCTCACTACTAGTGGGAACCAAGGCATTAAATAATTAAAGATGGTGCTGATAAAAATGTCCCTCTGATATCACTAGCATGCTAATAATGAGATAAGTGGACACAGAGCCACCAAGTGTGGAGAAATATGCAAAGCTCTGAAGGTCAGGACAGGTGTTTTCCTTCTGCATCAGAAGATCCAATAAGTTGTTACAAATGTAACAGTGGACATACCTGAACATCTGCCATTATGGTAAGTTCTTAATACCACTGTACTTTCTTTCCCCTAAAAACAGAGCTGTATCATGGTCAAATGGGGTCTTTCAACAGGGTAAAGGACCAGGAACTCCCCCCAGCCATTCCAGTGTCCCAGTGTGCCATTACTTGGCTGTTACCCCCCCCCCCCAGTTACCATAAACACTGTTCAGTCCTGTCAGTATCCATACTATTTTCTTCCTTACTTTTGAAATCATTACAAAGATGTAGATTTAATTTAAAACTTTTAATTTATTTATCCTTTGTTAACCAGATTAGTCCCACCAAACTAGTAGCCTCTTTTCAGTGGAGACCCGAGATGATGTTTGTAGTGTTAGGGGAAATTTAGTCAGGGCATAAGGGAATTTCCCCTTCTCTTTTTGATAGCTGCCATGGGATCTTCTATATCTACCTGAACAACCACCAACTCAAGCAGATGGGGCCTTCACTCAGGAATGCAAATGTGGTATAGTTAGCTGGCCCATTTCAGGACTACATACATTTCACTTTTTTCAAACCATTGCATCATGATATTATTTAATATCAATGCCTTAGTTTGTTGTGGCCAACATTTCCAATGAGCTGTCCTTAGTGTTGCTTTCTGAGACCTGGCTTCTTGCTAGAAGGCTTCCCCAGATATTCTTACTGCCTGTGGTGGGCCTTTGTCAATTTAGGAAACTGTGGTCTGGTTTGTTGCAGTCTCAACATATCCATCCTGGTATAATTTGAAAACCATAATCTGAGTCAATAATAAAATTTTGTTTGAAAAAAAAATAAACTAATTATGTGATGAGTGTGTAGTAATTAATAAGGATAGCCGAAAGAAAAGCAAACACTACAGAAGATGATTCAAAAATACCAAACACATCCTTAACTGAATACAGAGAATGAAATGGAATTCAGTTATCTAATGTCATAGAATCAATATTTTCAAGTTTGACAGGTGGGAAATGCTTTTGCAATGCATAAAGGGAGGTAATGGCACATGTGCGTGTGCGTGTGCGTGTGTGTGCGCACACACACATACATCTAGATATATATATATATATATATATATATATATATATATATATATATATATATCATACATACATACAGATATAGGTATATACATACATTTGTGTTGTGGTGACCCCAAGGCCCATTCAAACCGAATACACCATTTCCACCTTACTTTACTTTTATTTCACTGCATAAGCCACAAGTATTACAAATTTGACTTTCTCAGAAAACACCAAGGCACACAAATAAAATTATAAATTAAATCATGCATTTACTGAAATAAACTTGACACATTAATGTAGAAGTTTGATAACTCTGTGAAATGTTCTCAATGATATATTATTTTTCAGACTCAAATGACAAAGCTTAGCTAATTCAATAACGTTTGATAAGTCACAGCTCTTGTCAGTTTTCATTTATACCACGTCTACAAGCCATCCATACCTATGTCACTGGACTTTCTTTATGCTGTCTTCCCTCCAGGCCTTCTAATTCTCTGGTGCTCTAGCCCCACCCTGGGCTGAATCTTCTCTCTTTTTACATCTGTGGAATTCATCTCTTGAGCAGGCCATTACAGGAGTATCAGGCTCCTGCTGTTTAACTCTCTTTGACAGCCTCTTAGATGGGTGTCAGGCTCCCACCTGTGTATCTTCTGTGGATGAGACCCATGCCCATGCTTGCACTCCTCTGTAATTCCTGTACAGTGAGAGGCATGTATCTGCTGTTTCCAGCTTCTGTTCTCTTGATAGTAGAGAGGGTTACTTCACCTCCACCTACTGGCCATCTGATAATATGACAAATCTTCCAACTCCACTACACTGCTGTATAACTTCTGTTCCACTGTCAGTAGGTACCAGCTACACAGCCCAGGTTAAACATTGGCTGAATAGTGATATGGTTAAGGAAAGGGATTTTAATAATATAATGTGTAAGGTTGGGGGGTAGGGGATATATCATACCTCTCAACTGTTTAGAATTTCACAGAATGTCTAGATTTTCACGTTATATTTTTGATCTATTTCTTACAGAATTTGTGGTTTTCCGGCAAATCATTGAGGACTGAACTCACTAAGTAATGACAGACATTTGTGTTTCAGATTTCATATCCTTTATAAAATGTATGTTAATGCAAACCTATTATTCTAACATCTTTCAATGTTTATGACAGTAATATTTAAAATCTGTTCCTGATTTTAGGCCTTTATTGCTTTTGTCCAGAATTCTTGTGTTAAGGGGTAGAGAGGTATAGTCAGGGTAAGGTTAGGGCTTTTATACTAGCCCTGCCCTAACCTCAACCATATACATTATGTTAGAAAAAAATCTTTCCCTTACAGTAACATACAATACAAAGGGACAGAACATACACAACACCAAACAGGCACAACACTAAATATATCCTCTTACCTAAACCTAAAATGAGAACACTCACATGTACACAGTAAGTGCTATAACTTTATCTTGCACATTTTCACAACCACCACATTTTCAGTCATAAACATTAATTTTCATGCTCACTCAAAACTACTTACATTATATAAAACTTGAATTCAGCGATATGTGATTCACACAAATGAGCATTCATTCTTTTGGGCAGTCGTTCTTTTTTATACCCACAAAAACTTGTCAGCTAAATGAGTTGTCAACCATTTGATATGTGTGTGTGTGTGTGTGTGTGTGTGTGTGTGTGTGTGTGTGTGTGTGTGTGTGTGTGTGTGTGTGTGTATACACACACACACACACACACACATTATATATATATATATATATATATACATACACACACACACACACACATATATATATATATATATATATATATATATATATATATATATATATATATATATATATATAGATATATATATACATATAACACACACACACACACACACACACACACACACACACACACACACACACACACACACACACACACACACACACACACACACAAACAGCTAAACCGAGAATAATGCAGATCAGAGATATTCCATGTTGAAATTAACAATGCAAATGCATTCCTAATTATACTTATGTACCTGTGCTAACATACCCTGTACCTTTCTCAAATGGGAAAATACATTCACATTTTCATTTGGTAGGTAAAGTGGCTACTTGCAAGACAAGATGAGACAGTTTGTTAAGTGGTTCAGTAATACTCAGGCTTCCCTGTGTATATATAAGTTCCAGTCCAGATGTATTATTTTCTTTGCTTTTTAATAATTTGTTCAGTGTATTCTTATGTCTTATCAAGACAAAAGAAAAGTTAAAATAACACCGGAGTTCACACCAACATTACTGGAAAATCTGCCAAAATTTTGAGTCTCATCTAACAGCATGAAATAACCAAGCATTTATTACTGCTTGTTAGTAACCTGATTATACTGTCACTGTTATTCTAACCCTCTTAGTTCGAATTTAAGTACTTGGGCTCCAAAGTAGTTAACATACATTAGGAAGGTTTGTTCTTGTGACAGGAGAGGTAGCTTACACTCTTCTGAGTCGGGAATTGCTTGTCGTAGGCTTACTGTATCTGTTATTCTAAAAGTGTCTTAGCTCTGGTTTAAGCACTTGGGCTCTAGGCTAGTTATTTTACATTAAGAAGGTTTGTGGTCTACACTCTTGTGGAGGAGAGAGTAGCCTCCACCCTTCTGAGCTGGGAATTGGTGGTTGAAGGCATGTTGTACCTGTTATTCTAAGTGCCTTTATTCTGGTTTAAGCACTTGGGCTCCAAACCAGTTATTTTACATTAGGAAAGTTTGTGATCTATACCCTTGTGGCAGGAAAGGAGAGCCTGCACCCCTATGAACTGCAAATTGCTGGTTAAAGGCTTATTGCACCTGCTATGCTACGTGTCTTTGCTTTGGTTTAAGCACTTGGGTTGCAAACCAATTGTTTTACATTAGGAAAGTTTATGGTCTATATTCTTGTGGCAGAAGAGGATAGCCTACACCCTTCTGAGCTTGGAATTGCTAGTCAAGGCTTTTTGTGTATTTCATTCTAAAAGTGTTTTAGTTCTGGTTTAAGCACTTGGGCTCCAAACCAGTTATTTTACATTAAGAAGGTTCATGGTCTACACTCTTGTGGGAGGACAGGGTAGCCTCCACCCTTCTGAGCTGGAAATTGCTGGTTAAAGGCTTATCATGTCTGTTATTCTAAACATATTTGTTCTGATTTGAGTGTGCTGTTCTTGATTGGATTGACCACAGAGCCTTGTTTATGTTTTGTTTCATCAAATCTCCATTGTTATTAAAACACTGAATTTGCACAATGCCTGGTTCATAACCTATGAGCTCCAAGGCATTTGTCAACCACAGTAATTAAGAAGTAGCATTTTGCTGGTTTCTGTTGATCTGTAGTATAATTACTATCTTGAGTCTCCCTTGAAAAGAGACTACTAGCCTAGTGAGACCAACCTAGTCAACAAAAGATTCATAAATCCCTAAACAGATAGAATGAATAAACAAATAAATAATTAATCATCTTAATTTTCTCACACTGAGATTTAACATACAAATACACTTGTCATGTAATAGTTTGTGGCCTAGAAGCTGGATTCCATTATTACAGACAAGAAAGTATAGTAAGTTTATCTTCTAGCAACTACAGACCTCACCTCATCACTTCTGGTACCATACGATTACAAGACAACCTGTTTATACAGTGATTCTCTGATATGCATTTCTTGGCTCCATTTGTAGTCTTCTCTGGCCTTCTCTTTGCAGACTCATTTCTATATCTCATGGTTCTGGACTTCTTATTTCAACAATATGGTGAATTTAGTTTTTGCAGTACCATCCCTTGGCACAGACATTATTGCAGCAGACTGGATGCTCCTGTAGTTCCAAGGTTTAGTTCTTTGACAAAAAGTCAAATCAGTAATAGTATATTTATTGTAAACTGTCCGTTCAAGGAATAATTCCTCACTGTTGACCTATAAATAGTATGGCCTGCTATCTGGGACTTAGCAAAATGGAGATTCAGCAAGTGTTCCTAGGCAGTGACAAACCATGGAATTAGAATATAACAGCACAGAGGTGAAAATGCAGAACACCCAGACTGGGGTGGGAAATGCTTTGCCTTGTTCCCCCAAAGAAATTCAAATTTCAAATTTTCGATTTTGCCATTTAGGATATTGGCATGTATTTTGCCAACAGCATTTAGATGACTGGGCTTCATTGAGCAGCCATATATCTAGTTCTGTAGGTAACAGCCTGCCTAATTCATAATATCCTGTCCTGCCTTACATTGTCTGTGTTGCAAACCTCAGGCATCGTACTTTTGTCCCCATTCCTTTTCCTGAATTTACAATGCCCTTCCAGTCATCTTCTCCAAGATTCATGTATGAGTCAGCAATCTGCAAAATTCCCTCGTTTTCCACTAGCTGACTGTGTCTGTGAGCAGGTGACTTAGCTAAATGATGCTTCCTGCTCAACCTTGAAAAGAAGTACTTGTGTTTTGTGGGTTTACCTAGTTCATAAAAACTTAAAAGAGTGGACAAGTACCTTGCAGGTCAGAGTAGGCTATAATGTGGCCTCTAGATCTTCGTCAGTAAGTCTGTAGATGCTTCACAGTACTAAACTGATATGATATGCTTTATTTGACACTTCATTCAGACTGGGTCTTTCCTCTATACACCCCTAAATGTCATACATTTTTGCTGAATGGACACATTGCTTCATGTGTTATATTTTTCTCTCTTTTTTTAGTATCTTTTTATTGACATGTGCCTCAAATCACATTTGATGGTGAATTGTGCTTCACGGAATCCTTCCCAGTGTTTACATTTTAAGCAAGTAATTAGTACCTGGTTACTTAATGTACCAAATGAACAAATACACAGATGCAGGAAAGGAAAATAAACTGTTAACAAACATGGGCATAGAAAGAACCAATGCAGGAAAGTGCCCATTAACATAAAACATGGTGAAATAAGACCTTGGGTCGGTAAAGGCCACGCGAGCGGTAGAGCCGCTCCCTATGTACTGTTGTTGCATCCCATCTGCTACCTATCCTAGGTGTCCTTAAACCTTCTAGTTGATCTGAACTTTACTGCTACCTCTGGTATTTTGTGCTGTAGCTCCTCCACCCTCTGTGTAAAATAGTATTTCTTTAGGTCTGTCTACATTTGTCTACCTTTATGCCACCTAAATCACCTTTTCCTTTTTTCTTTCCCATTCTGCTCCACCAATCTAGCCTGCCTCCCTAATAATGTGTACCTATATTTTTCTTTCCTTAACTTTTGGACTTTCACTGTATGCATGCCACCCTTTTGGAGTCCCTCCTTGCACCACACCACCTCCATCTAGCTCACTATAGTAATAAGTGTGCAGTCACAATCTGTGTTGCTTAGTTTTAGTTTGTATGGCTGTCTAATGTGGACATATTAGTCCAGGTGCAGCTTTAGCATTATCTTGTTAGCACAGTCTATTTTCATTACATTGCACAAATCAGCTGAGTGCTAAAATTAACCCCTCCAAAATGTTTTCTTTCCTCTGTTCCCACTAGGACCACTTCTAGCAAGTATACTTTCACTTACACCCCTCTTTCTCTCCAACCACCACTGCTAAGAGGCACCACCTTGCACTATTGTGAAATGAAAGCCCTTATGTTCAACTGTGGGGTAGGGAAGGCTTCAAAGCTCTAGAACTTGGCTGAACTCCCAACTGTCATTAGTGCAATAGTGATCCTATTCAAATATCTACTATTTTGGTAAGTTATTTATACAACTGCATCCCTTTTCTGTCTACCTTTCACAGTGAAGATTCACTCCTCCTTGATGACAATCTGTTTGTGCTGGTATCATTAGTGGAGACACTGACTTTACTCCTCAAACTTGGAGTAATAACTGATGAAATTGTACTATTTTCTTTTTGAAGCAGTTTATTTCCCCAACAATAACTGTAGCAAAACCATTAGCAATGCAATCTAATGTTATCCATACAGTTAAAACAATAGGGTGTATGTAAACCATTTTGTCCTTATTTCAGTTCATGTTCCAGCTGGGCATTAGTCTTTCAGGTGATAACCAATAATGTTTCAAAGTAAATGAACTCACTCAAAACAAATTTATAATATGTCATTTGACTAGCTTCTATGTAATACATTTAACATTTCTGTCGACTACAGTAAAAAATAAATGTAATAAAAACAGACTTCAATAAACTAATGACTGACTCCCTTCAGCACACTTTAAAGAGAAAGAACATATACATTTTATCTTTTTATATGTTGTACAATAGCAGCTTTCAGTCCAAATTTCACAGTGAGGGTCATCATCAATTTATAATATCATAAAAGAAATTATAAAAGATATAGGCATAGATAAGTTTCTCCCCACTCCATACTCAGTTCCCCTTAACACCTTCAGTTAATCCTTAATTGATTTCCTACATTTTTCATTGTCTACACCCAGATACATATTCTTACATTAATCTTTCTTTGTAATTCAACTTTCTCTAATCTCCAGTTGATCTGTTATCAGAATTACATCCCTCACTGTTGAGATCACACTACACCTCAATCTCAGATATTTTCTTTGATACCAGATTCAATAAAAACAGAGTAGCCCTTTCTTGACTATTACACTGGATGTCATTATCCCCACCCCAATAGCATAAGTTATATTGTAATCTGTATGGCCATTTGTAATATCCATCATATCACCTCTAAAGCTAGGTAAACTCAGGCACAACCAAAATATGTTCCCATGTATCCAGTACACCCTCACCACTCCTTCAGAAGTGAGCATCTATGTTTGGAAAGATATGTCTCAACCTCTGTGATATACAAATGTATTTTTTCATTATACATAGATTCTAGGCATTAGGTATAGTCTCTCCCATGTAATTATATTCCTCTCCTGTTCCAATATACTGCTCCCTTTTATGTTACCTACCACTTTCTCCCTGAGAACCTTGTAGTACCTACTTACCAATTCCCTTATAAATGGAATATTACTCTAGCCTCTGGCAATAAGAATAACATATGTGGTGTAGGGTAGATTTTTTAACAAATACGTCAAATCCCTAAGTCAAGTTATTACTCATATTGCATTTGCAGGAAACATGGCAACTCATATGCCTGCTGCACTTGTATTTGTGTAATGTAAATGCCATCCCACCTCAACTGTTTCCTTTCCAATATTCTCATTTTCCTATCTCTCCAGCATCATAACCACCTTTCCTCTGGTATTTCCACTCTACTTTTTCCAGTCGGCATCATATAGTTTTCCCAGGGACTAAGCCCCTATCTGCTTAACAGGCTCCTATAAAAGCAATGGCTTGATACATAGCATACAGCACTTCAATTTTTCATGAATGTAAGGACCAAAATGCATACGTGTAAAGCTTTCTGTTATTCTATGCCATTAGTTTTATCACTGCATTCTACTTTGCATCATAAGTCCAAACTGACAAGAGGTACACTAACCTAATTTCTACTACTTCATAATATAATCCCAAATCAGGCATGTTCAGACTTTCCCATCCATTACTAAGATTAACTTATCCCAGAATACCATAGACTTGCCATCTTTTCTGTAATCACTAATCATATCCAGTTTAAAAAATCCCTGGCATCTCAGCTAGAAAACTTTGAAATATGTATAACAGCAAGGCAATTTACACAGAGACAAAAAAAAAAAGAAGAGAAAAACATGAACCATTTGTTCCGTCTGATTCAGTTCCACACTTGTTATTTGCTGTCTGCAAAAATCCTGTCTCAATCTCTTCTTAAAAGTTCCATATGTTTTACTAATTGACCCCCTCAAGGAACTTCTGATACAAATTCCAATTATTCAGTATATTAATCTTTCCATAAATATTCATAATCATTGCTCAGATACTCAGAAGGTACACCAATATTGCTACCACCCAGGTTTTTTGATTTATTCGCCTTATATCCAGACATCTTACCAAATGTTTCTAATAGCAATAATAGCCTTTTGATATCAACTTTATGATTCATCAGATAGCCAGAGCTGCTAATGTAGTAGGACAGAGTTATGATTATGACCTAGGTGACCCAAGTTATAGTCAGTGGCCAAGGTACCTGTTGAATTTGGCATGGAATGAGAAAGTGCCTATTGGCCTTTCACCGGCAATCAGGGATGATGTCAAACCTTGCAAAACTTCAGAAAGCTATATAACCTTACCTACATAACACTATTGATAGTCTGGTTGAGAGAGGTGTGCTAAACAGTCATCAAACTAAGGAAGTGTATGAGCCAAGTAGGGTATGACCCTCTTATTGTAAATCGTCCCTCAGCGAAATGATGCTTTGTTGTTTATTAGCCGCTTTAATGACACTAGCATATATAAGAAAATAGGAAGAGAGGGTTACGGAATAACCTGTTTAAGCCTGTAACTCTACAATAAGTAATAACAGCTCCTGTTCTCATCCCACTCCCATGGTGTCCCTGTTATTACTGGTTTATAGACTAGGTAATACTGGCCTAGACAAGATAAACACCTTGCTCTTTAAGAAATAAGTGTCCATGACTATGGAGAATTGATCTAAAAGGAGTCATGCTGACAAGGGGTAGTAGGACCTGGGCAACCTGCAGTAAAAAAAAGTAATGAAAATAGAAATTCATTACATCTTTTATATCCATGCCGATTAAAACTCATAATTAGAAAAAACAGTGGTTCTAAACACAAAGCAAATAACTCTTACAAAAATGGGTACCCTTGTCTTATACCTCTAAATTTTCTTGAGAAAGTAACATACCCACATGTATTTTAAATCAAGCTTTAGGTTCATCATAAATAACTTTTGTCAACTCAACAAACTACTTTAGAATCCAAATTACAATACAACTTATATCAAGTAATACAGTTTATATCATTGTGTTTTTCTCCATAAAAACTCAATACTACCAATGTCTTGTTCTTATTGTATATCCATTATCAACAGTACAGTCTTTAATATATTGTTACAGGTCTGCCCTGCACTAACAAATCCACATTGTTCATTATCTGCCATTCTCTGTATTAATTTAGTTACCCTTTTTGCCAAAATTGTCATAAATATTTAATTCTCATGGTTTAACACCAACTTTGGTCTATACTGAAGTGATAAACTTAGATTATTTCCTTCTTTTGGTATCACAGTTGCTACAGTGTCCTCCCATGACGTAGGAATTGGTTTAGTTTTCAGTAATATACCTTACAATTACAGTAGTCCAGGCAGCACTTCCACTGATTGCAATTTCCAAAACTCATTTGTGAGACTGTCAATACCCAGAGTCTTTCCTCATTCTTTAACCTTAAATAGTTAAATCTTCCAAATAACTAAATACCATCAAGGATCCTGCCTCTTCCTTTATAAGTTGTTGTAGTCCTAAACTTTGTAAAAGAAAACATTTATTCTGCTCATTATCTTGTTTTTTCATCTGAATCTGATATAAATGTGTATAATGCTCAGTTGTTATTACAAAATCTCTACTGAAATACAATCATATTTCACTTTTCATTATGGTTATAACCTTGTATGCTCTCTACAGCCTAAGTGTACCACTCAGTGACTAGCACATGGACTCATACTTTCTGTCAAACAAACCATCTGAATCTTATTTCACTTTCTCTCTGTGCACCCAGAGTGTCTCCTCACCATCAAAGAATGTTAATTAGTAATTCCTGTCATACATTTTAGTCTTTTTACTGAGGTCCTGGAATTTTGTATCATTTGTAGGGCCTGATTCCTTACTTTCATCTTATGTTTTGCCTTAAACTGACCTCAGTCTATTACCAACCTTTGTTAATTTCTTCCTAACGTATTGAAATTTGACTTTATCAAATCTTTATATCAGTAAGTAAAAGCCTTAATTAAAAAAATTGTAGGAAACCTCCAATGCTTTTCCAGACATTGTGATACAAATTCAAATGGCAAGCATTCCATTAAAGCATGATCTGAAACAACTATTGGATGTACTTTATTTTACTTTATGCATTTTTCATTTGTTAACCATGGTAGAACACTGATCCCAACACATCACTTTTGGGCTCAGACTGGGAGGATACAATAGACTAAAGATAACAAATTTGACACTTTTAGACGAATGTGTGCATATTGATAATAAAATAGTGAAGCAAGTTTTTCAGGCAGGCAGTCAGCATAAGGAAAATGCAGCTATAATTAAAAGAACAAACTAAAAGTAGAAAAACAATTATCAGCATTTAACCTATCTGTAAGGCAAGTTACATGCCTGGATCAAAATTCAGGGTACATGGTAGTTATTCACTGTATATAGTTTTTCCAATAAAGGTTACAAATAATGTAGCCATTTTATTGATCTGCTGACAAAGAGGAATAGGATGAATTTATGTTTAACTGGAAACCATTTTCACTTCTGAGAAATGTTGCATTATGTTCATAGGTGGTTACTAGACATGCAGCCCAGAAGACTATTGAGGAGTCTAGTCTACTAAACAAGAAAATCCGCTGGACAAGTAGAACAGGAACTACAAGGTGAATCAAACCACAATTCTTTCTAGCAAACAGAACAACTTTAATATCGCTTTTGTCCCCAAAGAGACTTCTTCAGAATAAACATCAACTGCAAACCAATTCTTATATATACAAACTCAAACCTTTAATTAATACATAATGGCCAATTACCCAATTATCCAATCTAAAAATCCACTCAAAAAACCCTCCACAAACTAAAACTCCATGAAAAAAACATTTATAAAACACTCAAAATAAAAAATGTATAAAATATAAAAATATATACAAACAATTTTATATATTTTTAAGTATTTTAAAAACGATTAACCTTCTGTTTTTAAAAAAAAAAACACTTTATATTAATAGAGTCATTAATTTCTGGAGGTTTATCCACCCCAACTTTAACTGCCAAGCAGTTTCCCTTTGTTCCACTTGGTCCTTATAACAACCTCCCCTGATGTTCTTAGGTACTTGTTCTAAGACGGAACAGAAAACAACATTTTTTTTGTATTCAGGACACTTAAGAGTATGCCTATAAAGTGCATTGTTACAATTACTTGTCCTAATAGAACAGAGATGCTCTTTAATTCTTTCTTTCTCTAAACATCTAGTGGACATCCCTACATAAAAACCCTACAAATTGAATAGACTGCTACATAGACTATCCCCTGTGCTGTACCACAATCCATCACACGTTTTGCTAAAGCTAACATTTCTTCATATATCAGACCAATGTTCTATAATTCTATCCTTCAGCCTTCTGTTGCTCTTGCCAACATAACATTTTTCACATTTTTTACATGTTGAAAGATATATAATATTAGAAGTAATGCATCTGGAAAAGCATTTAAAAGTAAAACATCTGTAGATGCCATCTGCATATAAAATGATAATGGGCTGTGGGAGGTCCTTAGGTAGGTGCTTCATAAACAGGGAGAAAGTAATGTAGAAGGATAAGATGGATTTGTTAGGTACTTCTTTTGTTAGGGGGGAGAAGAAAGAAGATCCGATCTGAACTTTAAAATCTCTCCTGTCCTGGAAGCTTGGGAACCACAGAAGAGAGTTATGGTTGATTCCAGCTGAAAAAGGGGAGTTTAATAGAAGTAAATTGCCCATTATGTCAAATGCTATTGTCATGTCAATGAACATAATACTTTCTAACTTCTTTAACTAAATAAACAGATGACCCTGGAGTCACTCAGAGTAAAAGCAACAACAAAATAAGTCTCAGGTAGTGTTTGATAACAAAACAGCAGCTGGTATTTAAGATTAAATCACCCTTCTACTTGGCAACTGAGATGCAAACAAAACCAGAAAAGCAGCATAACAGAGAAAAGATTACTCTGATCACAAAGTACAATAAAATGCTTTCAGAGTGCAAAGACGTAGAAGTGATCTCATTAACTAGCAAACTCAAGTGCAAAAATGCAGTAAAATGCTGAAATTATTCTTACCTCAGCCTGGATGGCTGTCGATGCAGTGGAAATACACCTGTAGGATTGGTTGAGCTCAGTGTAAGCATATTCAGGGTGTGAGTGAATTCATAGCTTCTAACTTTTCTTTTTTTTTTTAAAACAAATTTATTGTTTTAACATATAAGAGAAATATCATAACAATTTTATACAAATAATTAAAAATAGGTATTATTATAATATTCAACAAAACAACTAAAGTATTTACAAAGACATCCACTACAATCAGATCAATTAATTAAACTAAAATACTGTGCTATTGAAATTAGAATTTTTTTAACAAATTTTGTACATTATCCCATACAATAAAATGTGATGTTTCTCTAGTTGTTCTCATTCTAATTGTGCTTATTTCCATATGACACATTATATTCATAACATTTTTAAATTCATTGAACGAAGGAGGTGTATCTGAAATCCAATTTCTAGTTATTATTTTCCTAGCCACTGCTAGGATAGACCATAACAAGGGAAGCTTAATCTTTTTAACACATTGAGGTACAGGTGTGTTGAATAATATAAGAGACTTAGAAATAATGAAATTATCTGTAAAAAGAGCCTGCAAAAATTCATTAATTGACTTCCAGTATTCTTTCAACTTCATACAGTCATAAAACATATGAGCCCAGTCAGCATTAATTTCTACATTACATCTCTTACATAGATTATCTTTATTATTAATTTTATTCATCATCAAAGGTGTATAAAAGATCTATGTAAAAATTTCCATGTATAAAGTCTCCAGACAATGGAAGATGTAGTTCTATAAGCAGATTCCAATATATATTGTTTATCTTGTTGAGTTGGTGGGTCCCCATTAATAGAGGTGAAATAATTCCAGTATGAATCTACATTGTAAAAAGTTTCTTGTCTGATAATTTTATGTATATATGAAAGTTTACCTTTATCAGAAACTTTATGCTGTAAATTTATTATCAAGTAATCAATCAGTTTTGGAATAGATTCTTTAACTGTTATATACATTAGATCTATTCTATCAATGAGATGTTGTCTAAAGATCTGAACCTCTAACCAGCAAGTTTCTCTTAGATCAAATTCTTGTTTTAAGAAATCTAGATTTTTAACTTTATTATCAGATATCAGCTGATACCAGTACTTTAGATTATTATCTATAGCTAAATGAGCTCCTTCAGAAGTAGATGACATAAGCATACCCTGAGTATAAATTATAGGAATACAATAAAATTCCATTCCCTATACTTAGGGTGCATGAATATAAAGTTACGATAACTAATAATAATATTTAATGGGTAACAGACCATATGTTTAGGTGTAATAGGTGAAGTACAAAATTCCTTTAGCAACCACAACATGGAGTTATTTATAATCATATTTTTATGTGTTAAGGAGATTTTCATGAAGTGCATACTAATTAGCTCCCAATAATCTTTCCATTTTGCGACATATGACCGATCTATTAATAAAGTAATAACTTTTATAATAGAAGAGATAATATATAAATTAAAGTCTGGAAAAGAAATACCCCTTGAGACCAGCTATTAGTATGTTTCTTTAATGCAATCCTAGGTCTATTAGGTGCCCATAAGAAATTTAACATTAGTGTATTCAGTTTCTTGATAGTTATTTTTGTAGGTGAAAGTATTATTGATTGTATTAAGTATAAAATCTTGGGGAATATTATCATTTTAATAATTGTAAGTCTCTCCTCCATAGTAAAAAACATATTATTCCAGGTATTAAAAAGATTTTGTATATTAAGAAAACAGGTATTATAGTTATTATATATAATAGATTTAATATCTTTAGATAGTATTATACCTAAATAAGTTATCTGACCTGAGTTGGGTACATATTTAGTAAAATCACTAATGAGAGTATTTTTTCGTGTATATATAGGTAGTATTTTAGTTTTTCTTCATTGAATATTAAACCAGAAATACTTTTAAAATTCATCATTTTATCAAATAAAGACTGCATAGAAGAATTAGATCCTGCTGATGTAATTAGAACATCATCTGCAAAAGTTGAATTTTTGATGTTGTATTTTCTTCTATTTCAAAACCCTCTATGTCAGTACTGTTTCTAATCAAATTAGCCCAAGGCTCCATTACTAAAGTGAATAATAGTGGAGAAAGTGGACATCCTTGCTTTGTACCTTTAAGAATGGGTATTTTTGTGAAACATATGTTCCTACCTTAATATAAGCCAGCGTTCCTTTGTATAAATGCTCAATTAAATTTACAAATGCATCAGAGAAATTTGTGCACTTCAGTAAGGTAAACAGATAGTCCCAACTTACTGAATCAAATGCTGAACCTATATCAAGACTAATAAGTGTTAAATCTTTCTTTTTCCTATTTGCAAAATCAATTAATGTTAAAGTTCTTCTTATATTATCAAAAGTATTTCTATTTACAATGAAGCCCGTCTGATCTATGTCTATAATGCCGGGATAATTGTCTTCAATCTATCAGCAAAAATACTCATAAACATTTTATAATCAACATTAAGTAATGAGATGGGTCGATATGAAGAACATCTAGTTGGATCTTTATTAGGTTTTAAAATTGGTGAAATAAATGTATATTGCCAAGATGGGGGTTATTAACTCAGTTTGGGCCAGAATAAAACCTTATGTATTAATGAATATGTAGTTTTAGAAAGGATTTTATATATCTCTGGTATAATACCATCATTACCCGGTGCTTTGTTTGATTTAAGCTTATTTATTTGTGTAATAACTTCTGTATATGAAATACTCTTGTCCAATAGTTTAATCTGTTGTTTATTAAGCTTTTTATTCATGTTTGTGGTTATAAACTCCTTTATTTTATCTTTAGGTTCCATGTTAATGTTGTTATGGTTAATCTTGTGAAAGTGATTTCTAAATTCATCCAGTATTTCTGGTATACTAGAAACATTCTTCTTTTCCTTAGAGAAAAGATTTCTTTGATATGGTTTTGTTTATTCAATCTTTTGTTTTATTTTTAAGTCTATGTAAGTATTTGGGGCTTATTGAATAAGACAAAAACTTGTATTTCTCTAAAGTTATTTTAACTTTATGAGTTAAAATTTCTTTGTATTTCTCATTTAGTTTGTTTATTTCTTCAATAACTTTCTTGTCCATAATATTTTCTTTATTATTATGTTTATAAGAGTCTAGTTTACTTTGAATATCTAACAATTCCTTATCCCAAGATTTCCTTTTGTTATTATACCATCTGATACTTTGTCCATATAGATATGATTTTAAGGCATCCCAAACATAGACAATGGAGACTTCAGGAGTATTATTTATGTCTAGAAAATGTTGTACTTCTGAAAGTATATATTCTTTATAGTCTTTTAGCTGAGTTAAGTATGCTGGTATCCTTTTGATCTGAACATTATGAGTATTTTTATCATGAATTCAAAAACAATTGAGTTATGATCAGATATAGGACATGAAATGATTTTGGAATTAATTAAATCTGTTACCATCTGGTTAGAAATAAAGACCCTATCTATTTTTGAATAAGTTTTGTATCTGTTAGAAAAAAGGTGTATGGTAATGATTTTGACTCTATCTGATTATTAATATCATTCAAATGATAAGAATTAGCAAAATCATTTAAATGTTTTGCATTAGATGTAATTCTTCTTTTCTTTATAGTGGTAGTATCACTTTCATGTAGTATACAATTAAAATCACCAGCTAAAATAATATCCCCTATAGAGAATGATATGATCTTATCAATATGATGTTTCACTGTATTAATACCAATTCCAGGTATCCAGTATACATTAATTAAAGTGTAAGTCTTCCCATTAATTTGTATTGTAACCATACAAAACATTCCTTTGTCATCCTGATAAGACTTAATGGTTTTAGGAATGGGCATACTTTTATTCCATAAAATAGCCACTCCTCTTTTTTCTGAGTGTGCTCTGAACTAACCAATACTGCATACTTATTAGTGGCTAGTTTATCAATATCTTTTTTCAAGAGATGGGTTTCTTGCAGGAAGACTAGATTGGCCTTGTGTAGATTAATGTATCTTATTAGGCTTGCCCTTTTACACGGATTATTCAATCCATTAATGTTTAAAGAAATTCCTTTTAAAGATGTCATTTGGCATTTTAAAACTCAAGAATCTTATGATCGAAATAACAAATAACAAGATAAATAATGTTACATCTCCTCTTTTAGGTGTACCTTTAAATATAGCTGTATTTATTAAATCTCTTATGGCATTTTGTATAGGATTCAATTTTGTTTGTAGTGACAATGAGTGTACAAAATATATTGTGGATGTCAAAACTATATACATATAACAATGAACAAGTGAAAATAATGTAAGGATTAAACCTTGCATCCCGCCTGGAGTTGAAAACTCCAACTTAGAGCAGTATTTACTACTCAAGTTAACCCCTACCCTAAGCAGCAGTACCTCAGCTACCACCTTATCAATTTAATACTAGTTATATTTAACTGAGGTTAACAGTTTTCAATTCAATTATCTATCAAGACAAAACTACACATTTGGTAAAACAGCATCATATAAACTAAAATAAACTTTTTTTTTTTCCTTTTTTTTTTTTAAAACTGTTCATACTATTATATAGATCTATGTAATATATAACACTTGAATTCTAATAGCATTCAAATAATCTTAATGTTAGAAATCAAGAGGAGAGAAAATTATGTTCTAACATTCATTTAAATCAAAACTTTGGCTAATATGATTCAGACATTACATGCATTAAGATGCATCTATTTTCTGTCATGTGAATTCTATCAACAGCTTCCAAAAAAATCTTGAATTGTTTGTATATGAGCATTTACTTAAACTCATTATTGTCAATAGAGTAAAATATTGTATTCATAAAAATTATTATAAATCATATTGCATAGTTATGCAGATTCTCAGAAACACCTGCGTTATTACCTAAAAAAAAAAAAAAAAAGCCATCACACACATAAACACAGACACACACACATACATATACACACACACACACACACACACACACACACACACACACACACACACACACATATATATATATATATATATATATCTGATCTCACTGAGTTGTGTGTTAGTAGAGCACTATCCTACTTGCTGTCCCTAGAATAAATCTGTCTGCTTTATACAAAATAATGCACAGCAAACACATATTAGTAACCAGATTTTACAATCATGCTAACCTACTGCTTTAAAATATATCACATGACATTTCTTCCAGAATAAAGTTATAAGATTATTTATGCTTGCCAATCAGATGAATTAAATGAGTTATAGTAAAGTATATGTTTGGAACACAAGTTTTTAACACAGATTATTATGCTACTGTTAAGTAGATTTTCAAAAACATTTAAATAAATGTTTCATTTTCTATGCCTTCTAAAATAAGATATTTACTTGCTACAAGAAACTACATCATCCAAACTCATCATAACTGACATATTTTATGAATAGAGTATTTTTCCTGAATCTGTGGTGTGTCAGTGTGATAACCTTGTCAATGTTTATACTAACTGCTTTCAGTTTCTCTGTGAAAATTCTGTGAGTGAAGCTTCTGAGGAAACTCATGGACATTATGCATGAGACAGCCCACATCCCAGATTGTCTCCCTTAACATTTTGGCGGGAAACTTATTAAAACTTGTGGCAAACATTCATTTTGTCAATAGAGTAAAATATTGTATTCATAGCAATTATTATAAATCATATTGGATAGTTATGCAGATTCTCAGAAAAAAAGCCATCACACTCACACACACACACATACATACACACACACACACACACACACATATATATATATATATATATATATATATATATATATATATATATATATATATATATATATATATATCTGATCTCACTGAGTTGTGTGTTAGTAGAGCACTATCCTACTTGCTGTCCCTAGAATAAATCTGTCTGCTTTATACAAAATAATGCACAGCAAACACATATTGGTAACCAGATTTTACAATCATGCTAACCTACTGCTTTAAAATATATCACATGACATTTCTTCCAGAATAGAGTTATAAGATTATTTATGTTTGTCAATCAGATGAATTAAATGAGTTATAGTAAAGTATATGTTTGGAACACAAATTTTTAACACAGATTATTATGCTGCTGTTAAGTAGATTTTCAAAAACATTTAAATAAATGTTTCATTTTTATGCCTTCTAAAATAAGACATTTACTTACTACAAGAAACTACATCATTTAAACTCATTATAACTGACATATTTTATGAACAGAGTATTTTTCCTGAATCTGTGGTGTGTCAGTGTGATAACCTTGTCAATGTTTATACTAACTGCTTTCAGTTTCTCTGTGAGAATTCTGTGATTTGAAGATTCTGAGGTAACTCAAGGACATTGTACATAAGACAGCCCACATCCCAGATTGTCTCTCTTAACATTTTGGCGGGAAACTTATTAAAAACTAGTGACAAACATTCATTTAGCAGTGTAAATGCATCTAAACATGACAGAACCTCCACAATGTATTCCACAGATCATCACAGCCTCTATGCAAGTGAAATTAAACTCAAAATTACCAACAAGCAATAAAACTCAGCATTCTTCTCCCAACTCAATTTTCATACAAATCCTATTATTCACTGTGCCCACACAGTCTAAAGCATTTCTATATATTAATAAAGAAAAGAAAAGAGAGTAGAAAATAAAAGGGAGTGAGGCAGAAATAAAAAATGTAAGAGAAAGCTGTAAGAAGTATATACAATGGAATGTTACTTACTGTTTATATTAATAGAGTTAAAAATAAAACATATTATTTACTCTTATTTAGTTCTGATTATTATTAGTTAAAGCATGACAGATTATTTACAAACAAGCATAAGCAGTATAATCAAGAAAGTATAATTAGAAATAGCATTTGAAGAACTTATAAACTTTTACAAGAAATAAATATGTTATTATTCTATTAATGATATTTTCATTACTGTTCTCTCCCCCACCCTTTACCCACTACATAATCTAAATAGAATGTCATTGTTTAAACAAAGAAAATAATAAAAGAAGAAGGAAAAAAAAAGGTAAAGATAAAAAATGTATCAAATTACTAACCTTACTTTTTTCAGAAAGAAAAACAAATCGAGTCACAGCCTGCCATTAAATCCTCAGGCATTTTGACTGGTTATGAAACAAAACATTTCTTTGCACATAGAGAATAACTTTGATTAAATCTTTTCCAAAATATTTGTGGCTTTCTGGAAATGCAGGAACTATATTCAAAAAGATTAATAATGAACTAAAATGATGAGAGAGAAAAAAACATATAACAAATCATTTGTTTTTAGTCTCTTCTTCTTCTCTGAAGTCTTCCAGGAAGCTTCAGTTGCCAATCTCTTTAATGAAGAACTAGCCCATTCCATTTCTTCTATTTTATCCAAAATCCTTTTTCTTTGACAAACAGTAAAGCAGAGTCTAAATCATCGAAGACCTTAGGACCATCAGGAAGGAAGATTTTAAGCTTGGCAGGAAACAGAAGGTATGTTTTAAACTGTGCTTTTTAAGCTCCCTTATTAGTGGCAGAAAAACTTTTCTTTTAGCAATTACCATGGAAGAATAGTCATTGTCAAAACGCACAGTTGTCTCATTAAACTTAACAGGAGCTTTAGCCCAAGCAGATTTAAGAACCATCTCTTTATCAAAAGATGATAGAAATCTAACTATAACTGATCTAGGATAGTTTTTGTTAGAGTTAGTATTAGCTATAGATCTATGTGCTCTTTCGATACCAAAAGAGAATGCTTCTGGTAAATCTAAAGTTTTAGGGAGCGATGTTGTTAAAAAAGAAGTAATATTGTTACCTTCAATATTTTCTGGCAGTCCAAAAATCCTAATGTTATTGCGCCTAGATCTATTTTCCAGGTCATCCAGCTTTGTTTGTAAATGTGTATTTTGTTTCAGCAGAAACTCAATGTTGATTTCCTGTTCTTGTATTTTATTTTCCATGTCATTCACAGCTTCTTCTATGCCTGTCATCTGGATCTTCTGTTGTTGCAGGTCCATATGTAACAAGTCTATTTGTTTTGTAGTTTTTCTATGAAAGTGTCTATTTTAGTATCCATTTTATCCATCTTAGCAGTAAGTTGCTGGACTATAATTATCAGAGACTAAAGTTCTTTCTTGATGCTGGAGTCTTGAGAATTTGTCTTACTGGAACTCATTTCAGACTGATAAACTGACAGGAAAATTTCCAAAGTAATTTCTGACAGGAATATTATTAAGATTTCCTTTCTTTTTTAGATATAGTTCAAGAACTATATAAAACAAACATATTTAGAAAGAAAATTACTTCAAGAATTAATTTTTTAAGTAATTAATTCCTGTCAATGTAATGAAATTGGTGGAGCTGAAGAAATCTGCTGCTATCCTGTGTTCATCCTTGGCCACGCCCCCAGCTTCTAACTTTTCTGATTCACCTTCATTAGCCCTGACTACAGAATTATCTAGCTGGGCAGGTACTTTATTTATATCACTTTAAAAAATTTCCTTCAGTCTAGTTTTGTGATGCAGAGGACAGATTTCCAACTGTGCCACAAATAATCAGGGACTGACTAGCAGCCCCAGAAGTGGAGTTACCAAGCAGGCAGAGGAGGAGTAAAGAGGCGTGGCCTGCTTGTCTCCCCCTGAGAGAGAGTGGGTCAGGCAGAGGAGGAGTAAAGAGGCGTGGCCTGCTTGTCTCCCCCTGAGAGAGAGTGGGTCAGGCAGAGGAGGAGTAAAGAGGCGTGGCCTGCTTGTCTCCCCCTGAGAGAGACAGGGTGGTTGTATGCATTTGTGGGCACATTAGACACTGCTACGTTCCTGAATGGAGACCAGGTAGCTCACTGCTCATGCGTTGGGGAGGTGAGGCAGAGATGCCTGGATGGAACACTTTTTTAAAAGTGAGGGAATGTCCTCGGCTGTCATCTCATTGTATACTGTCACCTACACCTCACCAGGTTCATATGTTAGAGATGGAGGAAACCAAAGAAGAAAGCCTCAAACCACCCCTTATGCCTGAATGATGGCCCCTCCCAGCTGAATTCTTTACTTCAGAGTGACCAAGGAACACATCTTCTATCTACAGTACCATCACCAGATAACCTAAACATTACCTACCTTAATCTTAATGGCTGAGAATACTTAGTGGTAGCCAGCTTTATTTCAAACACTCCTCAACCAAACTGCAACCTTCTACTATTGATCCAGCTTCCTGTCCTCCTCACAGGCATGGGCCCTGATGTTGTACCCCAAGGGCCCTGATGCTGTACCCCAAGGGCCTTGATGCTGTACACTTTAAATTTTCCTATAATTCTTCTGTGAGGCTGATGTCAAATGCCTTGCTGATATCCATATAAAGTCAAATGGTATCTGTCTGTGAGGAGTCTTGCTTTCTCTATAGTAAATATTCCATTATCTTCATTGGTATGTATGTGAGAGTGATATACCTGTAATATTCTGACTGTTTCCTAGAACCATTGTGACAGGGAGCTACCATTGTGCATCTCATCTATTGCAAACACTTCACATTCGAAGGGGAGGCTGTACATTTCTACTGATTCATCCAGAACCACTACAGCTCTGAATGTGGGGGAGGGTAAGTCATTTGGATGCCACAACCTTTTCTACCTGAAGCCTGTGGAGCTTCTTCTATTTGCCTTAAATGGACCCTTTACTGCCTATCAATTTGCTTTATCCCATACTCAACTTACCTTTCCATTTTGGCAGCCTAAACTATCATTCTGCTATAAATGCTGATTTGAGGATTTCATTTGTTATTTCTGCCAGATCTCAAACATTGTGAAATTCTCTTTCAGAAAAGTCAATATCCTACTAAGTCCTCCTACTTTTTTGCAATGTATCTGAAAATATTTTTGCCCATTTCAGTCCCCTTGAGCTTTCTCCTCGTGGCTGCATTTGCTTGTCAGATCTTACTTGTTGGAGATTTCTTCTCATCTCCTGACTGATATTTCTCAACCCTTCCTGCATGCAGCTTGTTCAGTGAGCAGACAGATAGCAGCTAGGATTTAATTAATAAATTAAAGATGTTCCATAGTCAATGCTGCAGTACTAAGTCTTGGGACTTCCTGATATCCAGAAGCCTATGGTTGGCCCAAATGCCAGAGTCTTTGCTGTCAGATGTATAAGAGGGTTGTTGGCCTGTACCATTTTCAGATATTTATTGACATATCAGTATGATGCACAAGACCATGTGTACAGGCATCAACAGCCTGTCAGTCTATCAGTTTGTTCGAGTTCCTAGGGGGTTCAGATAAGTACCTAATGGGAAACTTATTTTATGTCTAATTATTTTTATGCTGCATATTTAATGTTGAGAAAGGTTAACAACTGTCTGTTGTGTGGGAAACAGATACCTCAGAAAGAGCACCATTCTCATTGTCTGTTTTGCTGAGAGCCCAAGCATGATGTGTCAAACTGCCCTTTTCATGCTAGATTAAACATAGGGCCAAATCCCTACAGCAACATTTAGAGCCCAGGCAGCTCTTGACCTTTGCACAACATGGTATCTACCAGTTCTCTGACTCTCACCCCCCCCCAAAAAAAAAAAGAATAACAACTGAAGGAGAAAGATTTACAGAAGGCTGAACATATATATGTGTGTGTCTTGAGATCACTAACTCAGGTGCATCTTTGTAAAGTCCTGGTCTGACTGTCAGGCCCGTGTCTTCTGGCACATCGCCTCTGGAGTCTACCATGACTATGGCCCAGTACTCATGTGCTGACATAAAACTGAAATCAATTGAGTTTGAAGCCACTAAGCAGGTCACAGCTTCTGACACCAGTTTTCTGGTAACTTGAGGCCGTGTTGGCTTCCCCCAAATCTAAGACACCCAAAACCAAAAGGCTGGTAGGTTTGACCCAGCCATTGCTGTCCAGATCCCCTGCCACCTCTATCAGGTCACTGCGCAAGACCTTGTCAGGCTGGTGCATGATTTCAGAGACTTCATGAAATGTATACCAGCCACCCTGGAAAAGGATCCTGTGATAGGAACCTCCTATGATACACCCCCCCACCCCCGGTGACACTGATTCCTCAGAGCCAGAGAATGAGGAAGAACTTGCCTACGAAGAGCATCTGTCCCCTCAGCAATCTTTGAACTCTGACTCAGATGTCACCTTATCCTTAGTCTTCCCCTGAGGACTTGCCTTCATAGAAACAAGGAATCCTTCAAATAAAAAATAAAAATCATCCACTGGTAGGCAAACAAAGGAGAAAAGATGATTAAAAACATGCCTGGTTTTATTTTAGCAGTTTCATCCAGAGGGGCACCTTCAGAATAAAACCATGCTTAAAAATGTCAGTTTATACAAAAACTTCAAACAGTAACAGTCTCAATTCAAATTAGAAAGCCAGCATTTGCTTAAAGAATAAGTCATATTTATAAAAAAAATGTAATACATATAAGTATCATTAAGTCCAGGATATTTACCAGATGGCATTTTTAGCTGCCATAGTTTCTTTCCTTAGCAACTGTTTTTTTTTTTTTTTTTAATCACCTCCTCTATAGTCCTCAGCAATGTATTCTAACACAGAAAAATAAAATTTCTTGAAATGAGAGCAGGTCAAAGTATGCTTATACAGTGGATTATTGTTGTCCCTTGACATGATAGCATACAAGTGTTCCTTGATCCTATTGAACAATTTCCTGGTTGTCATGTCAATATAAAATGCTTCACAGATGGAGCAAATGGCAATCTAAACCAAACCCACTGAGTTACTATTTAAGTACCCACCCCATTTATATGAAGAAAAGTATTCCAACAAGACATGAGCCCCGCACCCCCATTTTGGAAGGGGGCATGCCAGTAAAAAGAGCTAGTGACACTAGTAAGAAATTTATAAACAGCTTTATTATACACATGACTGTTGATGACAAGGACATAAAAGAAATTATTGGTCAAATTGGAAAATTTTTAATGGTCATCTTGATGTATACAGGGCTGTTGGAACATCTCCTGGTTTTGTGTATAAGAGATCTAGGTCTATTAAGCAGCACATAGAAGCAGTTTTATTAATGAGGGTTCATCAGTAAGCATTTCACATATGAAAAGAAGTATTAGAATTAATTCCTACTTTGATTGTAACTTGATGGGTTTGGTTTATATTGGTAAAAACGCATGCTTTGGTTATATGTGCCTTCTTACCCATGTCCCTTCCTGCATATGCTCATCCTTACACGAAACAGCTTTTGAGAGGGAATTTACATCTTAGGCCACCCAGATGGGAACCTGTTTCTCCCTAGGACATAAATTATGTGCTATAAAAACTGACATTACCACTTTTTTGTGCCAGCAGCTTTGTTACCACTCAAACTGCTGACATGAAAAAACACCATACTGCTGTATTTCTGAGCTGCAAGCCTTTAGGTGTAAAGGGCCCTTTCTCATTTCGCACAATGATAGAGTAACCTTGAGAAGTAACCCCACTTTTTCCCAAGGGAGTATCAGAAGTCTCCTTGAACTAGACTGTCCATCTTGTATTCTTTCCCATCCACAGAACAAGAAGGAGAGAATTCTTCCTTCTTTAAATGTACTCAGACAACTAGAATCTACCTGTTCAGAACTAAATTTCTAAACATATCTGATCAGTTCTTGGTAGCATTTGCAGAAGGCAAACAGGAAAAAACAGTAGTGAAACAGAAAATCTACAAGTGGATAGCTAATTGTGGTATCTTTTGGTACTTTTACCATGGTAAGCAAATTCCTGGCACACTTAGGGCTCATTCAACAAAGGCAAAGGCTGCCACCACAGCATTTCTAAAAAGTGCACCAACATAGCCCATACTAGAAGCAACTACTTAGTCATTTGTACACACCTTCACTAACCATTACACCTTGGTGCTATACCCAGAGCAAGGGTTGTGTTTGCCACTGTCATACTGCAGAGCCTGGTGTCTATGTAGAATACTCTCCAACTTCCTCAGTAAGAAAGCTTTGAGAACCCTCCCAAGACACAGTACTGCAACTTTGGCTATGATGAACACAGTACAGCTGTGTCCCACATACAATAACTGTCACTGTTCAAGTAGATCAGTGTTGCAGAACCCCTTCCTTCTCTCCTACTCCTCGTTTCTGATGCCCCCCTCCAGGGTGAGGTGGGTACTCTTCCTATCACCCCCTCTTCCCCCCTCAGACCTTGCTCCATCTAGCAAGGTTAACAGTTGCTGTTAGTAGGATCAGCGGGGCAGGTCATGCTCCATCTGAGGAACTCCAAACTCCAAACTCCACTACTTCCAACAAAAAAGGCCTGAAGATGGTGCTGGCCAATAACTCTTTTGTACCTCCAACAAATTGATGTTGGGTAGTAAGGACATCCTCCAGCTGTGGGATGGAGAAATACTCTAATATTTGGGCCAGCTGTAGGCTTCTGCACAAGTGAAAGTCCAAAGATTTAGTACTGCAACACTGACCACTTGAACATCTACAGTTATAGTATATCTACATAACTGCACTTTTACTGAATTTGTTGAGAAAATGTATTGACTCAAGCAATTCAATGTGAAAAGGCCAACAAAACACTAAGTGCATGGCTATGTATATGGACTTCAGAGAAGCTGACCTCATCATTCCAATGCTCAGGGTATTGTAAGGCTAAATTACACTTCAAATAAAGTGGTGCCACAATTTAGTTTAAGCAAGCCATTATTTTTATAAAATATGTTTCTGTTACCACCTAACCCCCTTTAGTGAAGAGAGGAATATAAGACTTGAGATCCTCTTATGACATCCCACAAGACTTGTTGATCTGTATCCCTACTGAACATAGCAATCCATGGGCCACCATTTTATTTGGCAGTAATGTCACTCGGTTTCTGTTTCTTTTGTCGACTATTTGCTCATTTAACTAGTACCATATATGAGTAAGCCACTGAGCTGCCCACATCCCTGCACCTTTCGTCCATCTTCACTGCTGTTAGATTTGTATCTTTCACAGTATCATGCGCTACATTAGTAATCTTAGGATGTACAATCATATGATGACGCATCTCTGTTTTGTGAGACAGCTTTTAACATAGTTTGATTTTGTGTTTATTGTCAGATCTGGCACAGTCTTGACTCAGCCTAAATTTTTCTGCTCCCCCTTCTATCACCACCTGATATCTCATGTTGTAGAACCACCATGTGAAGGTTCAACATCTTCCCCATCAGCACTGCTCCTTTACGTCCCACTCTGTTCTCTGACATCTTACCCTCTGTTCCATCTTGCACCATTAAGTCCTGAATCCTTTCACTTATCTCAGTAAAAATGTTCCATTTTCCTGAACCTGTATACTAGTTCTTTATGTGAATCTGGCATAATAATATATAATCTTATCCTTTGCACCACTACTCCGATTGTCTGACCACACATTTTTCTCATTTTAGTACTTATTAACCAAGTCTTCATTATTATATTTTTATTTTATTGCCATCGCCTGTTTTACTGTATAAACATATCATTCTCCTCTTCTTTCCCCTGTATGTCTGTAGTGAACCTCACTCTGCCTCCCTCCCTATTTGTAGCTAACAATGCTTTTTGTATAGCACACTGTTGCAGAAGCCTATTCTGTCTCGACTTGAGCCATTGAAGGACAGAGTTTCAGCCACTCTTCCAGAGCTCAGTACCCTTCTCCCACCAGGTCAGGTAAACACCCACATCTTAGGGACATCAGAATGTTGTCTGTATAAAGATGACATCTACCCATGCCATTTTTGTAGTGTATATACCAAGTGTGTGTGTCCGTAGTCCAGCATTCCTAAGCTTTCTGCAGTACTCAGTTAGATAAGCACCCTATTGAGGAATAATTTCTGATTTTATGTATTGCATTTTGTTACTTGCAATTAATTCTCTGTAGTTTAGAAAGGTTAGATTCCTAGTAAGATATTTTTTGTGGCATGTCCAGCCTTAAGAAGGAATGCATATGCCCTTGCAGTAAACAAATTCCTCATAATAGCTATCATAGTTTGTGTATTTTCTGTTTAGGTCCAGAATACAGTACTGAGAGATATAAGGTCTGCCAATGGTTTATACCAAAAATAATAGAAGAGAACATTTCCTGCTAATCTAATTAGATTAGAAGAGACCTGAGGACTTGAATTCTGTCACCATTGTGTCTTTTACTTCATCCCTGACATTGGCCCTCCCTTCTTAGAAGATATTTGACAAGTGATCTAAGGAGAAGGCAGTAAGAGATCCAGATGTCGTGACATGGTATCAGACATCCTGCTAAGCCTGAGGACATATGTCCATGACAGGTGCTTTTGCAGCTCCCAGACCTTGCATCTTAGGGATCCAAGGCCTCTTGTGAAATGTATTTGAAGTCTGTCATGCCTGTACATCAAGGCATGTCCCACCAGGCTGAGTGCCCTTGCACAAAGTGCAGCCACTAACCGAAGAGCATTTTGTCACTTCAGAAGAGGGTATATTTATTATGCCTGCTAGAGTTGATGGCCAAGGTTAGAGCATGGATCTCCAGTAATCCTGACCTCAGCCCTGGCATTCACTGTGGCAGCCATGTAAGTGCAGATCAACCTTCAGTGTCTGGAATTCTTGCTGGGAAGAGAAAGAAGGAATCCTCTACAGAGAGTAACAGCTTTTCAGAAAGAAGGGGGGGAATAGAACTACTTTTTGAAAATATATCCCCCCGAGGTATGATGTAGACACTGATGACACCTTATTCTCTACTTCACTACCAAATGAAATATCATTTGGAGAGACTCCCTATGGGATGAAAAAACACTTCATATAGGAATCCAATTTGATTTCCTAGGCTGGGATGTTGCTAAACCCATGGCAGTTTCTCCAGTCTTGGGAGCTTCAGAAGTTGCATTCTTAGCAACATCTAAGGAACTGGACACTGCTCCTAAGAAGACTGATAGTTTCTACAAGGTCCAGGCATCCCATAAGTTCCCTTACAAAAAAAGCCTTGGCACATCCAGCAGTGGTATCTGTGAATCCACAGAAAGGGATGAACTGGTGCCTCCTGCCAATACTCTTCTAAATAATAATGAAGGCAGAAAGTTGGACTCATTCAGGAAAAAAGTATACACAGCTAACTCTAATGCATCTTAAGAACCATTAACTGTCAGACACCTATGATCAAGTTTCAAGCAGTCATCATATACCAGATGAAAGAAAAGTCTGGGAAAGTGTCTGATGGAGATCTGTGGCTGTAGTGTTTGGATCTCAACCAGTCAGTTAGGTTGTTAAACACTTCACCAAGTGTGCTTTTGATGCTGTAGATGCAGTATCCAGGATAGCAACTATGGGGCCATTCATCAGGTTTCATAGGGTTTCTACTCTGCCTATCTGCAATTATAAGCCTATAGCCCTACTCTGCTTCTGTATGCCACCCCTTTGATTGATATACTGTGCCCCTTTTTTTTTTTTTTTTTTACTGTGCCTCTGTAATAAGTGACACACGGAGTAATCCCTGGACAAAACCTACGATCCCCATCCACCTATCGAGATTCTTCTTGTCATCAGGTAACATGCCTGGATGAGGGTACAACCCCTGCCAGAGGATGCCAAAGAACAGCTCATTAATGCTCCCCTGATAAGGATTTGCTGCTTTAGGAGACTCACTAGCATTGTATTCAAAAAGAGGCGGAAAGAGGAAAACCTGTGCAGCCAGTGAAACTGCTTTTTCACTGTCCCCATGCCTATGTATGGTATGACAGGATTTACCCAGTTCTAGGCCCATTTATTACAAGAGCAGGCACCAGTTCTGACCGCTTTTGTGGAACTACAGGAAAAGGTAAAGAAACCAAAGGTAAGAAGAGTTAGTAAAGGAAAAGATGACAGGGAGACCAGAATATTAATCCTGAAGCCCCCAATGGTACTGTATCCAGAAGGGGGCAGCTGTGACTACATAGATCTTCTCCCTCCCTTGCCCCATAAAATCCTAGCCCAGCCTTGTTCTCAGCTCCTTCTAACCACTCAAATGTAGCAAGAAGATTAACCCAATGAATAAGAAAGTGGGAAAGCATTACAAAAGAAAAAAACAGTGCAATAAGTAATCTCTCAGGGGGTACAAACTTCATTTGTAAAGAAAGCCAAAGATGACTGGTATTCTACTCATACAAAGGATGGTCTGCTCCCCCATTTCTACACGAGCTCATACAAGTAGAAATAATCAAACCTGTGCTAAAACAGGGCCAAACCAGAGGGTTGTCTTCAAGATTCTTCCTAGTGCCAGGAAGAAGGTTTCCCCTCTGGTGTGACAGGAAAGATCAAGATGTTACCACAACATCCATGCCCATGATTCTGTGATACTTAAGTTGGTGATTCAGTTCAAGCCTGATATATACCTCTATAAATGAACGTCTTTCAGCCATTTCAGCTTGCATGCCTTTAGAACACCCAGCACCCATACACCCTGTTAAATATTTCCTAAAGGTAACCTTTCATCTGAGGCGACCAAGATAAGCTATTGTTCCTCCATGGAACTTGAGCTGTGTCCTGGGAGTTTATTGCCCCAGTCCACCTCAGATACCTAACGTGGAAAGCAGCTTTCCTTCTAGCCATCACCTCAGCTAGGAGAATTTCAGAATTATAGGTGCTTGTGTACAAAGGGTCATTTTTAGTCTTCCATAGTGACAGGGTCAGTCTTAGAACAACACCACATTTATGCCAACCATGCCAACCACAGTGAATGAGTTCTCTGGGGCTCCCCCAACCATATTGTTCAAGCCTCTGTTTTTTTTACTAACCCCTATAAAAAGAGAGAAAGAATATTTCTTATATGTGCACAGGAAGCTGAGATATGACCTAGCTATAACCAGGAAGTTTAGAACCTCAGATCAGTCACTTGTTTGCTCAAAAGGCCTGAATCTAATATGCAACATCAACAAAACCTGCTGGAGAGACAGGTGTGTCTCCCAGAGTCTGCCCCATCTCTGGAATAGACTTCCTGTACACATCAAACAGAGCACCTCGCTGACCCTCTTCAAGTGCAACCTTGATGAGTGGATGGGAAACCACAAATTTATCCCAGGGGTTCCACCTGTGTCCCTCATTGACAGGGGTGACAGGTGCTGACTGAGGTTTCTTTTTGAGGATGAACTCTTGCCTAGGCATGGAAGGGCCCCAGGGCCATTAGCCTAGTAACCTCCTATGATCCTATGAATCTAGAAGGAGGGAAAAACAGTTCCCAAGTAGGCAATCTCGAACTGTCTGGCTCATTGTATTTTGTTCTGTTAGTCTCATGATGAAAAGAAGTTGGAAGCGACTGTGACAGCCAACAGCAATTGAGGTACAGCTACCACTATGGTATTTCTGACAGGGTAAGTACTTGTGCTATTCATGAGGCAGCTATCAAGGCATCAGTCCACTAACACTGACTCCAAACATTGTAAACTAGGAATTGTTTCCAGTGCAATAGCAGGGTTTGCAGCCACTACTCTGCAAGGCCTGTTGTAGCCCTCTCTACTAATGTGTCACCTCCCTAACCTCCTAATTTCTGGAATTGTCCCAGTAGTAAGGACTGAATATAATGAATATAAAACAATTGTTTAAGAATTTATCATAATAGTAATTATTCAGGTTGATTACTGTTACAATACCAATTCCTTGCCACCAAATCCTCTTCTTGTCTCTTCTCTTCTTTTCTTGGGCTTCCTGTGCTGGGATGCAGTATCTTGTCTTTTAACATTCATCCCATCACCCTTCAAACTTCTAAGGGCCACTGACCTGCGCAGGTCTGGATATCCTTTGTTATCTGAATTTCTCTAAGCCTTTGATTCAGGGAGTGAATACATGTGCCACTATTTGAGTAACATTCTTAGGGTCTTCCTTAGGGCCTATGGATACACTGCTGTCATACTAGGCAAGACAGCTCTAAACTGGTGTAGGTGGATTTCACCTTTATACAAGGAATATTATTCTAACATGCCTAAGGGGCAGAGATCTGCCCAACCTGGAGGAGAAAGTCACTGAACTCTATAAGTCAGACCATATCCTGGGCCTTCTGTGGCTGAAGTTGCAAGAGAAAGGACTATTGTAACAATGATCTACAAGAACATCTATCATTATGTAGAGTTCTTACACAATTGTACTTTTCCTGACTCCTTTCTTATTCCCACTCTGCTACGTGCCTAAATTGCAACCCATTGTCTCTGGCACTGTCAACGCTGGTCCACTAGTGTCAGGATTCTACTTTGCCTCAGAATCTGATACCATCTTTGTACCACATCCCTCACTTTGAACAATCCCCATAGCTACCCAATTTCATTTTCAGTCAAGTATAGGCTCTTAGACAAATCACTCAGCCTGTTTTTCTTTACAATCCAGTGAACAATGCAGTAGACTGCTGTTGCATATTGCCTAGTTTTTCATTTTATTCATTTTGTCAGTGTTTTCCCATTCATTGTGTCAGTGATTTTCCACTGTGTCACTGCAGTAATTTCCTGGTATTTAGTACCAACCTATGAACCTATATTGGATGGGAGATAAGAAATTCACCCCGGGGATCATGTCAGTCGCCCTGCTAGACAGGGGTCCAGGAAGTAAATATTATGGGAAGAAATATCCAGGGAATTGTTATGGCTAGGCTTGTATAGTCCCTAGGGCCGATAGCTTAGTACCAACCTATGAATCTATGAACCTATGAATCTACTGACTCTCTACTACTGAAACAGTCATTCAGGTTACTTTGCAATTAATTAACACTTTTCGGCCCTAAGGCTTAGTAAAAAAAAAAAAGAATGGAGGGGGTATGGTGCTTCAAATAAGATGTGAAACATCAGAATATCAGAAGGAAAAGCAATTTACAGGAACTGATAAAGTTCTTGTGAATGGAAGAGTTTTAAAGTACTTCCCAAGGCTACTTCTTTTGCATGAATTCCAAACAATGTATTTAGGTATCTATTGTGGATGTAGGTGTATATGAAAACTCCCAGTCTGAGATGGCATTCTCAAAACTTAAAAACAGTGTTTTTCATAGGGGTGTTGCTGTGTATATTTACCTTAATGTAATCAACTCTGAAATCTGCAAACCTTCACAGAAAGGTGAGGCTCCATTTCATGTACTGTTTGATGAACTGCACCTTTCAAACCCAGTACATTAGAGGTACCACTGACTGTTGCATTACTGTCCAACTTCAGTTGGGAAAATGGGTTTGTCTTACAGTTTGGCATCAGGGTAGCAAGTTCCAGTCACCTTTGTTAGTTGAGTGTTTCAGTACATCGTCTAAAAAAGAAACTGAAGATCGAGGAATTATTGCAAGCCTGTAGCATCTTAAATCTTTTAAAATGGTAAGCAGAGGCATTCTTATGCTTTATTAGGGATCATTTGTCTCTTGTAGTGAATGCCTGTGACTTGATCAAATTTCTTTCTAGTTGCAGGAGTTAGAAAAGCAGACAAAATATCTCACTGTACAGCTGAGAAATCAGGGATATGATTGTAGGTATCTGTGGCAGAGACATCATCAGGTATCTAGTCAAAGAAAGAAAAATAAAGTCATGGAGGGTGTTGCACTTGCATACTCAGACTCACAGAAATAGTTTGATAACAGTCTGCTGCTTGTAGATCCAGTAAAAACAGAGCAGCGCTTGCACTATGAGTTCCCAATAAGATAACTATTCATTTTTGTAACATAACTGCACTGTAAGTTTACAGCTATTCTGAAGGTGGGAGATCCTCTCTTGATCAAGCCTTGGAATTCCAAATGATAGAAGTCTGACACCAAACACAGACTGATATAATGGGATTTATTAATACCTCTGAGTTTTAGTAGCCAGAAAATAAGAATACTATTTTAGGTGGGTAGGGAAGTTGGAATGAAATGGAGTCCCATCCAGAGAACAGTCATTAAATGTTTGTTAATGGTAATACTCATGAGAACTGAATTCTGTGGTTCACATTTCTAAAATTTGATATATTCTTTGAACACACAGCCTTGTATCAAATTATTTTTCCTAAAAACATATTAGCCAGTTTTATATATTTAAACCACAGAATATCTTCAATTTGCTAAAGAATTGGTGGATAAAATATGTTTATTAATTTTGTGAGTTCAAACCTTAAAACATCTGGAAACATACTGGTTCCAATAGCACAGCACAGCCCATCTACTAGGTTGGCACATGCAATAGCAGATGTATTTTACCCATGAATATTGAATGAATACACAAGGTAATTATAAATGCCTTTAAATTTCAAGTAAAGTATTTCATTTCAAGAGATATGTCAGGATTGAACTTTGCTTGCAGCTTCTATTTGATACAATTATGTAGATTTACAAAACAGAAGTGTAAGGATAATCTAAAAGAAGACAGAGCCAGAATTTCACACCTTCCATAGCACTGAATTTTGTTGAGGTTTATAATGATGATAAATCATTGCTGAAATATGTGGGACTCGAGTAAGCTGTTTTGCAAGAAAATAGTGGGAATGTTTTTAAAATGTTTAACAGCTGAGAGACAGTTTTTGAAGTTTACATGGCGCAGCTGAGTAGTTTAAATAATGAACTCAATGTGAAGTTTTTCTTATATAATTACAGGTGTCAGATCTGTCTGTGTGAAAATGGCATTATCAGCAAATTTTCCATACATGAAAACTGGACAGCTAAATCTTGTTGCAGCATCATCCACCTTCATCTTAAGATCTTCTGCATGAGGTCATCAGATGTTGAAGCACTCTTAAGATCATTATGAGATTTTATTTGAAATTAATCATATGTGAGTACCTTTTTCTTGCTACTTGTAATTAATCTTTGATTAATATCTGACTTATTAAATGGCATAGACATTTTACTACAAACTGAACGAAAACTACAACACTTGTATTCCCTTCTTGAAGGCTGCAGTTGAAACACTGATGACTTTTCATCTTTTACTGAACAAAGGTTACTAATTTCACTTGCTTATTTATTTGTTTTTTAATATGTTTTACCTGTTTAAACCTTATTTAGTTTTCAGCTATTTTCCTACCTCATTTTTAAACTTCTGGATTTCCAGAATATTCTGTATTAAATTCCAAAAAGAACATAGGTGTAACCATTTTACAAAGAAAAATAGTTAATGAGACATGTTCCAGGTATAAGTGGAAAGTCTTCTCTGTCCCAGAGATCTGTGCTTATCATACCTTTAAGCGTGATGATAACTGTGGAGGAATCTCAGTGTTCACCAGGTATCTTATCCCTTCCAAAGCAATACCCAGACAATTCTCAGCAAGCTAATGGACCTCCAGTTCATACTAATAAAATCAGATTTTTAACTAACATCTTTTTATCAAACAGGTTCATGAAAATTTCCTGAGATTCCTTGAAAATATATCTGTAAGATATGCATCTTTAATCCTCAATGACTTCAACTAAGCCTCCATAGATTGGAGTATTCATACTTCAAGTATTGGTACTCACAACAACTCCTAGATTAGGTAAATGGGAATTCCCTGTGTCAAACTTTCCATAATCCCACCAGAGGTAGAAATATTCTGGGCCTAATTCTTATAAGCTTAGCCCTGTCATGTTTCCAACACTTGGCTAGTCCCACTTTAGTCAAATCAGACTACCAGCTGGTGACTTTTACCGTTAGAACACCCACCAAAAGAGAAACTTTTTACAGTTATGAGATGAAATCTCCAAACTCACCTTTACAGCCCCACAGAGCACCCAGGATATTTAGCCACCTATGCCAGGGATCGATATGTTCACTTAGATAAATGCATTGAAAGCTCAATTCTTACCAGAATCTAATATAGTGGTAAATTCAGTAGCAACCCACCCTAGTGGTCACTAGATATAAACAAACTTTATAACACAAAGAAATTGATTAGATTTCCCTCTAAAGCCAGAGTCGTTCAATGCAAGGGGAATATAAAAAAAAATGCTGAAGTGAAGGCAGCCAAAAGACCAGTGACATTTCCCATGAAATTAGACTAGCTTCTGAGGGTAAGGATAATTGTAAGGTCTTATTTATCTATATTAGAAAATTAAGGAACAATTCACATCAATGTTCTGAACCTATCTATAATGGTGCCTCCTACTCAAATCCAAAAGATATTCCTAACATACTAGCAATCAGGTTTGCTGCAAATTTCTCCCCCAGTGCTATCATTTTTACTCCAAATATCCCTGAGCCATTTCTTCTCCCACCATCTCAAAGGATCATCTCCTTTAAAGTAGTCTCCAAGACCAAAAACACTTCTTCCATAGGTCCCAACAATATTTCTGTCTGTTGAGTAAACAGTGTCAAGCATGCCCTCACTAATCCTCTCCTTAAGTTGTTCAACCTAAGTCTGGCTACAGGCTATGTCCCCAGATCATGGTGTACTGTCTTGGTGATGTTCCTCCATAAGGGTGGTCCCACCACTGACTTGAGTGTCTACAGACCCATTACCCTTATGTGTCTTGCCTGTAAAGCCATGGAGTACACATCTTCAGTGACTTCATAAATCAAATTGCTAAAAATATGTACGGTTCTGCCCGAAACACTTCAGATTAGTCAAAGGCAGGTCATGCCTGCTCAATCTTTTTAACTTCTTTGAAAGATACACAGGCAGTAGGCAGTAGTCACATTATTCCAGCTGCCTACCTGGATCATACAAAGGTGTTTGACACCTCACCACATGATGGGATTGTAAAAAAGCATATAGCCTAAAACATCAATCCCTGTGTAGTAAGATGGATAGCAAACTTGCTCAAGGACAGAAGGGCTCTATGTTGAACCTCCTCCTTTTGGCATTGATTTCTCTAATCTTAATAATGCCAACAAAGATCTCTGTACAATTAAGTTTGCTAATGATTGTAAGCTGAGTGTAGTTGATAAGTCAATCAGTGATAGTAATGCTCGTCAACATGAATTAACACAAGTCACCTCCTGGTGCAGTATCATCTCCTTCAGAAAACTGCAAATTGATACAAGGAGATGATACTGCATCAATATAACCCGGCTATCTGGCAAAACAATTGTCAGGATCTTGGGCACGTGGACTGATAGTTCACGCTCCTTTAATCATTGTGTAGCAACCATAATTAGAAAAATCCTTCTATATTTCACAACTAATCACCAAAGGCTTCTCTTCTAACACCAGCGAAGATATTGTTCACCTGTACTCTGCTTGGTCAGACCAATTATAGAATACAATGCACCATTTGGCATGTATCTCACTATATATATCAAAAAACATGAAAGTCCACAGAGGTTCCTAATCAAAAGGATCTCAGTCTTCAAAAATTCTCCTGGGGGGGACACCTGTGTTGCTTGCTGGGATCCCATTTCCATGACCTCCTTTTCACTGATAAGTCAAATAGTGTGGCCAACACTAGAACAAGAAACTATAATCTCCACCAGGTAATAAATACTGAATAAAAGGATTGGTTCTTCACTGAGAACCCCCTTACTTGGGAAAAGGCTCCTTTTACATGTCAAGTAGAGTGATTCCCTGTTGGCCTTAGACAGTAAGATGGGTACTCTAACATATACTCCAGGGCATACAAGCCTTGTCCTCCTTGAAAGTGGTGATAGAACCCGAGGGTGGTTTTTATCAAGGCACACATAGTCTCCAGTTAAACAGCTTTGTATTTCCTGCAGAAAATTTAAATTCCTATGATAAGGACGATGTCATTCATAGCACAGAGGGCTTAAAACAGAGATTACAGTTCAGAAATCTAAACATAACTGAGCAAAAATAAGGGGGTGGGGTTAGTCTAGCAGAGGAGTTATGAGTACTCTTGTTCTCCTATCTAGGACACAATAGAAGAGTCTTCGTGGGTTCTGTTCAAGCAGCTTTGTTTTATGCAAACACATCACTATAGGAGTCTACTGACTTAAGTAACTTATATACAAACTAACAACTGAGATCTTGCATACTCTATCCCTGGATGCTCTTTCAAAATGGCACTAGGGATTGCACCTGTCTGTAATTTATATATGCATGTATGGTCCTAACATGCTTCTTAAAGATACAGCATACACATCACTTGCACTTGATCTACATCCTCCCTCTTTGAGAAATAGATTGTATAATATCACGAGACATGCGGAAATTACAGGTAATTCTATGTCTTGCATTATACAATACTAAATATACAGATATATGCAATCAAGTCCACGTTGCTGCATATTTTACACTAGGCTTAGATACTCGCCATACCGAGTGACATAAAACTGAGAATGAGGTTTAGCAACTGGAACTGTTCTCTGCAAAATGTTCTACCTGTGGAATGTTCAGATCAGTTTCTGGAATGGAATCAGAATTTTTAACACATTCTGGTATGGAAACAGTGTCTGATTCACTCTTAGATTTGGAGTCTACATCACAGAAGCAATGTTGTGATGGTGATGATGATTCTGGTACAGTAAGAAGATGTCTACAGTGCCTACTATACTCCACACCTTCGGAGTCTATCAGGTAGGATCTCAGCTCGGCACAGATGCCTGTAATATCTTATTCGATCAAAACCTTTTGTTGTCTGGATTCGTACCGTCTCTCCTTCCCTCAATGGACGAAGTAATCTGCTCACTCTGTCGTAACTAGATTTCTGGGTATTATTCTTCTTCAGCAATTGAGCGTTGATGGTATTATTGTTCTTAGGTTTAGGCTTTAATAAACTGGAAGTAATGGGTTGTGTAGTTCTAGTTTGCCTGGAAAGTAGGCTTTGAGCAGGTGAGCCAAGAATATCATCATGAGGTATGTTTCTGAGATGAAGCAAATTCAAGAAAACATCGGTATTGTCATGCTTTGACTGTTCAAATAATTGCTTTGCACTTTGCACTGCACATTCAGCTAGACCATTTGACTGTGGATATTCAGGACTGCTAGTCACATGTACAAAGTCCCATTCTTTTGCAAATTTCCAAAACAACTGGCTAGTAAATTGAGTACCATTGTCAGAAAAAGTTTGTGTGGACTACCATGAACTGAGAAATGACGTTTCAACTTAGTAATAACAGCAGTGGATGTTAGGCTAGGTAGTAGATCAATCTCAAACCAATTCGAGTAAGAGTCTACTAAAATCAAGTAATGTTGGTTGTTCCACTCAAAGACATCAACTGCTACAGGAGAACAAGGTAATTCAGGAACTGGACTCACAGTGGATATAAAAAGTTTACACACCCCTGTTAAACTGCCAAGTTTTTGTGATATAAAAAAATGAGACCACAATAAATCATTCCCACCTTTAATGTGACCTATAACCTGTACAATTCAATTGAAAAACAAACAAATCTGTTAGGGGAAAAATATAAAAAATAAAGAATGTACAATAAGCTGGTTGCATAAGTGTGCACACCCTTAAACTAATACGTTGTTGAAGCACTTTTTGATTTAATTACAGCATTCAGTCTTCTTGGGTAAGAGTCTATCAGCATGGCCCATCCTGACTTGGCAATATTTGCCCATTCTTCCTTGCAAAAGCGCTCCAAAGCTGTCAGATTGCAAGGGCATCTCTTGTGCACTGCCTTCTTCAGGTCACCCCACAAATTTTCTATTGGATTTAGATCTGGGCTCTGGCTGGGCCATTCCAAAACTTTAATTTTCTTCTGGTGAAGCCATTCTTTTGTTGATTTGGATGTATGCTTGGGGTCATTGTCATGTTGAAAGGTGAAATTCCTGTTCATCTTCAGCTTTCTAGCAGACGCCTGAAAGTTTTGGGCCAAATGTCACTGCTATTTGGAACTGTTCATAATTCCCTCCACCTTGACTAAAGCCCCAGTTCCAGCTGAAGAAAAGCAACCCCAAAGCATGATACTGCTAGCCACCATGATTTACCATGGGGATGGTGTTCTTTTGGTGATGCAAAGTGTTGTTTTTGTGCCAAATGTACCTTTTGGAATTGTGGCCAAAAGTTTAACCTTCGTCTCATCAGACCATAACACATTTTCCCACATGCTTTTGGGAGACGATGTATTGTTTTGCAAATTTTAGCCTAGCCTGGATATTTTTCTGTGTAAGAAAAGGCTTCCATCTTGCAACCCTACCCCATAGTCCAGACATATGGAGAATACGGGAGATTCTTATCACGTGTAGTACACAACCAGTACTTGCAGCTCCTTCAGTGTTGCTTTAGGTCTCTTGGCAGCCTCCCTGACCAGTTTTCATCTTGTCTTTTCATCAATTTTGGAGGGACGTCCAGTTCTTTGCAATGTCACTGTTGTCCCATATTTCCTCCACTTTTTGATGGCTGCCTTCACTGTGTTCCATGATATATCCAAAGCTGTCGAAATTTCTTTGTACCCTCCTCCTGACTGATACCTTTCAACAATGAGATCCCTTTGATGGTTTGTAAGTTCTCTGTGAACCATGGCTTTTGCTGTAGCAGGCAACTGCGTAAATGTCAGGAAAATCTTACTAGGACAGTTGAACTTTACTTGGGGTTAATCAGAGTCTAAATGTAAAATAAAACGACCAACGGAATAACACACTAGCTGAAGATAAAAACTTGTTTTATTACCAAACAAATAAAATAGATAAGCACTTTCACTTTTGCTTCATCAGACTATATACACAGAGAGAAGAGCAACCTTAAGCAACCAATCACATGCTAAGGGCCACATTTAAAGGAGAAAGACATAAACCACAGCTTATGTAAAATTGTATACATATCTGCAAAAACTGCATACAGAAACAATGCATACAAAGAGAAATTCAACATGCAGGAAAACATCAGTTTCATAAAACAAACACATAGAAACAAAAATATAAAAACAAAAATAAGCAAAAAATATAAAAAGTCTTTTAACTCCTAAGACTACGTCCCTTCAGAATGGGTCTAAGTGGGACTTTCTCATTAAGCCCACTACCCTGATCAGCTCTCAGTCTTATCATCCATCTAACCTCCCTGGTTTCGGTTAGATTCCTGATGTCACCACCTGTAATGCTGAGATACATTCTGTCAATAACCATGAACCTGAAGGTGTGTCTGTTGTTAGTGTTGATCACATGTTTAGAGAGGGCATTGGTGGTAGAGGCACAGTGTATGCTATATATTTTTCTGAACGTTATGGGGATAATGCACATCCATTACCTGTTGTACCTGCCAGCATTTCTGTTCCACTTAGCTATACCACAGATTCCAGAATGACTATGAACATCATTATGAAATACTGGGGCTTGTTAACCACTGACCCCAGTATCAAAAGAATAGTAGGTTACACAACTAGATTCCTTTACAAGACCAAGAAGAACTTGAAGAGGTTGTTGTGCTATCCAGACAGTTACAAGTATGATGTGAGTGGCACTGAAGGGACTATGACACCCTGTGGTAATTGCAACTTTTGCAGTTTCATAGACAGAAGTGGATGCTTTGAGCACCCTGACACTGGTCATAGGTTTAGTTTTAGGATAGGGGCTACCTGTATGACTACGCATGTTATCTAATTTGCTTATTGTACTCTCTGCAAAGCATTTTATGTTGGGAAAACCGATAGAACCTTGAGGGATAGAATTAGAGAACACTTATATAGCATAAGCTGTGTCTCTACCACCAATGCCCTCTCTAAACATGTGATCAATGCTAACAACAGACACACCTTCAGGTTCATGGTTATTGACAGAATGTATCCCAGCATTAGAGGTGGTGATATTAGGACTCTAACTGAAACCATGGAGGTTAGATGGATGATAAGACTGACAGCTGATTAGGGTAGTGGGCTTAACGAGAAAGTCCCACTTAGACCAATTCTGAAGGGACACAGTGTTAGGAGTTAAAAGACTTTTTTATATTTTTTGATTATTTTTGTTTTTATATTTTTGTCTCTCTGTGTTTGTTTTATGGCATTGATGTTTTTCTGCATGTTGAATTTCTCTTTGCATGCATTTTTTCTGTATGCAGTTTCTGCAGATATGTATACAATTTTACTCTTGCTCAAATATTCTCCAATTCTTTGCAATGTTCTGATCAAATACAAGTGGTAGGGGTTTTCAAAATCTGCCTGCCATATTAACATATACCAGGGTTGTTTGCAAATAAGTAAACATATACACATGCACAAATGCCAGAAACTTATGCAGTATTTGTAACTTTGTCCAATGCCTTTGCACTTCTGAATTTATACCTTTTGAGCTTTTCGAAATTATGCTAATGGACAAACTCGTAGTACCTTTGAACAACTGGACTTTGCGAAATAAACTTCTCGGGCACTTTATACTTTTGCAATATTGTTTTGAAAGGCTAAAATGCTTAAGTCATTTACCATCACTTTGCTAAAGTAATTTATCGTTATTTTAAGAAACATTTCAACAAGTTTACGATGTGACTGAATATCTCTCGGGCACTGTAATACTCTTGTATTGTTGTCTTTTGCAAGAAATCACTTCTCATCAATGTAAGAAACATATCAAATAACTACAGAATGTGAATAAATCGAACATCTCTTGCCCAGAACACAGTAATACTTCGAAGTAGGTGCACTCTGCGAATAACTGCATACATCACACTGAAATGTCCCCAAAATTGCGGTACCTTGCTAGACAGCTCTTTACAGTAAGAGAACACTCTGTAATGGCGGCAGTTTACAAATAGACACACCCAGCACAAGAAACTTTTCAAAATGGCTATACTTTGACTGTTTTTTCACAAAATAGTTTTACTTTACACACAACTCTTTGCAATACACGCTCAGTAATAGGCACACTTTGTAAGCATTTTTACACACTTTGAGATACTTCAAATAACTTTAATTATGCCTTTGATACAATATGAAGTCATAGTTATGCCAAAACACAGCACTTTGCCAAAACACATGCAGTTGCCTTGCTTTATTTTGCTTAATGTGCCCTTTTCTGCCCTTATTATATTCATTTTGCTCATTTAAGCCCAATGTACTTTTCTTGTGCTCGTTTTACTCTAAATATGTCCAGTTTTGCCTTAAACACACTCGTTTTGCTCTAAACATACTCATTTTTGCTTTACTGTTAATCGTTTCATCAAATACATTTATTTTAAACATTTCCTCGGTTAACAAACGTTCGTGCTTTCTGCTTGCTCAGTAATGCAGTTTGCGGCCTTGTCATGCCCCTTTTTGTCTTTCGTATCAAATAAACAGTTCATGCTACTTCTCATTACCTTTGATTATTTTCTGGCTGTTTGTGTTCTTTTCTCTCAATTTTACCTTCACTGTCGTCTCTGCACCTCATGGCTCTGAACATTATTCTGTTCAATCCCGGTTGTGGCACCATGTTGCTCTCCTATCTAGAACACAGTAGAAGAGTCTTCATGGGTTCTGTTCAAGCAGCTTTATTTTATATAAACACATCATTACAGAAGTTAACTGACTTTAACTTAAGTAACTTATATACAAACTAACAACTGTGATCTTGCATGCTCTCTCCTTGGCTGCTCTTTCAAAATGGCACTAGGGATTGCACATGTCTGGAATTTATGCATGCATATTTGGCCTTAACATGCTTCTTAAAGATATAATGCACATCACTTGCACTCTGGTCTACAGGTACTAAGATCTGAGATATTTTTGATGAAGAAATGCTGAGGTCTTTCAAATTAGTTTAGATGCTCGATGGGCCTAATAAAATAGAACTATAAGTTCTCTAGGCCTAGCAAAGAAACCACAAAGGATAAGCTGTGCAACACATAAGGATTTTCTATTCATAGCAGAGGTCGGGTTTTCAAAAAACATCTGTTTTCAGCAGAGGTATCCAAGTCTCTGATGGTTGGATCAAATAACTGAAATGTTATCTGTAAAACATATGGTAATTAAGATAGATTAATTAATTAATCAAGGAGAACTATGCTGTATTTCTTAATGTTGAGATTAAGCTCATGATTAAAACACCAAATATTTGTTTGCTTCTGCCTTTGCCATAGAATTATCATAGGAAACCTTTTTGTAGATACATAAGATGTGGAAAGAGTAAAGACACACACATTGATAAACTGTGTGCAGATTCTAAAATTTATTCTCAAACACAACAGATTGTAGATATATTTACAAAATCTTATGCAAAACAGTTTGGCTCCACAAAAGGGGTGGTAAGTTGTCCTAGTGACATCCAGGTAACCCCAGATACTGGAATCAAATTAGATTATATTGAAAAAGAACTGTGCAAACTGGATCCACACAAAGCACAGGGAGAAGACGGAGTTAGTAACAATGACCTGAGAACACTTCAGCAAGAACTTACTGTACCATTATATCTATTATTCACTAGGTCATATAAATATGGTGAGATTCCTCAAGATTGGAGACGTGCTTACTAAACCTGTTTTTAAGGGAAAGGGGAGGAGGACAAACCCAGAATCATATAGACCCCTAAGCCTACTTTCATGTTGTGGAAAAATAATGGAGAAGGTAATACTGGATAAGTTATTGTCAGAACTGGATAGATTGGGACTTGAAACTATATATCAACATGCATATGTTGAAAATAGATCTATTACCACTTGTAACATGATGTTCTATAACAATATAATAACAGCTATGAATGAAAAATTGTGCTGTGATGTAATTTATATAGATTTAACTTCAGCATTTGACAGGGTCATACACATAACACTGATCAATAAATTAGTACAACTAGGTATTGATGTACTCTTGATAAGATGGATAGCTGCCTGGCTTACAAATAGGACAGGACAAGCAAAATCCTTGGTTACAGTCAGGGTGTCCCACAGGGCTCTGTCCTAGGCCCTTACTTGTTTAGATTATACCTTTCACACCTAACTTTTTCATCTGAGGTGTTCTACAGTCCATATGCAGATGCCCTGAAATTGAGTAAACTGATTGCAAGTGTTACAGATAAGGCATGTCTGCAAATAACTTGACTAAATTGAATATTTGGGCACAGGAGAATAATATGCTGATAAATACATCAAAAACTAAGCATATGAGATTTAGTAGGCATAAATTGAAAGGGGAATATTTAATACAGCACACAGTGATTGAAACTGTATACTTGTTTAAGGACCTGGGTGTATGGGTAGATTCAACTATGAGTTTTTCTAATCATATCAACCAATTGGTTAACGATAGTTATAGAACTATAGGTTGTATAAAAAGATTTATAAAGTCTAAGAAATCAAAAATAATGAAGTCATTGTTTGTTAGTTACATTAGATCCAAACTTGAGTATGGAATAACAATATGGAAACCCTATAAGAAAACAAGCATGAGTAAACTGGAAAGCGTACAACAGAAATATATGAAGGCTATCCGTGGATGTGAAAATGTAAGTTATTATGAAAGACTAAAATATCTGAACTTGTACAGTGTCTCTTACAGATATCTAATTATATTATATTATATGATATTAATCTGATCATATTCAGGTGTATAAGGCATTTAGTGACAACTACCTCTGGGAATGTTTGAGGTTAACAAAAAGTACTACAGAATCATCAGACAACCTATGTCGAAGAAATGTATAAGATTAATGTATAAGATACACTGATTGATTACATTACAGTGACCATGAAACAGTGGCAGACCACTTTGCAATTAAGCCATGATAAAGGATAAATTATTATCCCAGGGATAAAAATTCAAAGGGGGATATCCAGGGCGGCTCTCTGCCATTGTTGCTATTCTGCCTTGCCATTAACCCATTAAGCTGTTTACTTAACAACTTAGGCCATGGCTACAGTATGGCTCCAAAAAAACAACAAAGTGCAAAGACTTCTCATCTTCTCTTTGTTGACGATTTAAAACTGTATAGCTCATCAGATAAGGAACTGAAAGCACAGCTGCAGGTTGTCAAACCTTTTCAGATGATATAAGAATGTCATTTGGTCTTGATAAGTGTGCAAAAGCAACCTTTAAAGCAGGAAAACTGCATCACCAGGAATACATTGGTTTGGGACAAGAATGTGATATAAAAGAACTTGAGCAAGAGGGAGTGTATAAATATTTGGGGATTGATGAAGGATCAACAATAAAACATGCACACATGCAAATAAAACTTAGTAAGGAATACTTTAGAAGACTTAAATTAATTCTGAAAACAAAATGGACATCTAGGAACAAAATCCAAGCTATAAACCAATTTGCTCTTCTGTCCTAACTTACGGTTTGGAGTGATTGATTGGCTCCAAAACATGTTGGAAAGATTAGATAGGAAAACAAGAAGGATGCTTCATGCTCACTATATGATTTATAAGAATCAGTGTATACCAAGATTATATATTCCCCGTTCCGAAGGAGGAATGGGCCTCCTTGAAATTGATTACATGTATAGATCTGCAATCATGGTACTCCACACATATCTGCTGACCTCACAAGACCCAAATGTAGTGAATGTTTTAAAACATGAGGAGAATAAATTTAAGATGACTTCTCTGCTTAATTTAGCAGAAGCATATTGGCATCAAGCAGGAATGGAAATCAAACCAGAAGTAGATAAAAATCAGGCAGCAACTGAATGTGCCAAAAATAAAAGAAAAGAATATAAGGTGAAGGAACAGATGAGAAGGCAAGAAATGTGAAAAAAAAACATAAATATAGTTGCCAGTATAGAAAACTTCTGGAAGATCCTCATGTTGATCAGGAACAAACACAGGAATGGTTAAGGAGAGGTGAATTCAAACCAACAGGTGAAAGGTTAATATTGGCAGCCCAAGGCAGTGGGCTACGTACACGCTGGTTTACAAAGTTCATTGAACATGTGGGAAAAACAGGCAACTGTAGGTTTTGTAAAACCAAATTGGAAACAGTCGCACACCTCTTTGCTGGTTGTGACATACTAATAGCAGAAGGACTGTATACTGAAAGGCATAATAATGTGGCAAGACTGTTGCAATGGGGATTGTGAAAACATTATGGTATTGAAGTGGCTGAAAAACACTGGAAACATGAGCCCCAAAGCATCATAGAAAATGATGAAGTTTATATCACATGGGATCACTTGTTACCAACAGTTCAAAAGACAGATTCTAGAAAAACAGATATAGTGGTCCAAGAAAAGAAGACAAAAGTAGCATTGATCATTGACATTGCTACACCCAGTGACTACAGTGTCTTGCGTACAGAGAGACACAAAGTCATAAAATATCAGGATCTGCAGGCAGAAATGAGAGCAATTTGGAAGAAAGATACCCAGAGAGTTCCAATAGTAGTAAGAGCAACGGGTCTTATAAAAAAAATCTACAATGGTATTTAGATATGTTACCAATCCATGTAACCTTGTATGAATTGCAGAAGGAGTCATTAGTGGGCACGAGTGCTGTGAAGAGCACTTTTGGCTGATATTAAAGATTGAAACAATACTAATTTCATGAACTATAATCATACTTTGACTTAGGAATGGGATTCATTCCCGTCATAGTATTAGAAAATCCAAAAGATTTGGAGAAATTAAAAAGAGATTCTATAGGAAGGAGAAGTGTACTAACTAGTTCTCTGACAGAGTAGCTGATGCATGAAACAGACTACCAAATTACATTAAAGCAAGTTCTAGTTTAGATATATTTTAAGAACAGCCTGGATACTTATTAAGAGAACAAGTGTTTTGGTATATTAGGAAGCTAGAAGGGTGTGCTTGAAATATTTGTATGTATGTATTTATGTATGTATAGAATTTGGGCATCAGAATGAGATATGATAGCCTCCTCCAGTTTGCAAACATCAGTAAAGTTGATTAGCCATAGTCTCTTGACATTAGTTGTCACATCAGGGAAGGATAAGCCAAAGAGATGGAGGGCCAGGACATATCTATGTAAAACACTGCTGGTGATGTTTTTCTGTTAGAGGAAACACGTCTGACCTTACCAGTATGGGTTCTAGTGCACAGCCATTCAAGTGTTAAGCAAACTGCATATGGGTTAATGTTGAGTTGGGACAGTTTGTCATTCCAAGCATGGGGGATGCTTTTGAAGGCCTTGGTAAGATTCAGTTAGTTAGTGTGCACTATAGTCTCACTAACCATAACCTTGGAAATCCTTTTACAAGCCTCAGCCAGGTTCAACAGGCATGATCAGTAATCATTTGAAATGTCAGGACCCGCTAGAAAGGCTGGAAGAACTGCAAGGCAATGTATCATATAGAGAAACCTGTATAACCATTGTGGGACTATAAACTCTCATATTCTTCCATCAATCTATAATGCACAATTGAACTTAAATGGACAAAATATAGGACTTGTATATACTAAGTCTGAGATGCCAATTCTCGAAGTATTCCCTTTTCTCCAAGATATAGCAATTTGGGAGTTTTGGAGTCCCCATTGAAATGTTGGCACTCAAAATGCTAAGTGCTGACAAGCCGAAAAAAAAGTCTGAAAGCCCAGAAAAGAGTGAATGTTGAACATCGATCTTCTCCTTTAAACTTCTTTTTGCAGGGATGGCAACCCCTGCTACACCCCCCATGTGAGGAGCAAGACCCCACACCCTCTGTTATTATATATACCAATTCTGAGATCACCATACCTCAAAGAAAAGGGAATATTATGAGAAATGGCATCTCAGACTTAGTATATGTAAGTCCATTTTTCGGTCATTCAGTCTCCATATTTTGGGACTTCCTCTAGCAGGTCCCAATATTTCAGATGGTTTCCAATATTTCAATAGGGAGCTGGCATGATCTCTTCTTTACAAAGCTGATCTGGTATTTACAGAGGGGTATATGGCCATGGAGCATATTATGTCTGGAATAATAAACAACAGTATACATGACTTTAAATTCCTAAATCACAGCAGTTGAGCATTATGCTTCTTTTCTGCCTGATTCAGGTGTCAGGGGGCTGAGTTTAGCAAACAAAGTACATATGATGCAAGATGTTCCATGTATGTTGTCTTCCCCAACACATGTACTGAGTTGTAGGTCAAGTGGTGCCCTGGGCAATCAGAGTGGTACCTTCTCAACCCAAACTTGAGAACAAATAAAAAAATTCTCCACACCACCATACCTTTCGAAAAATGTAACAAAGACCAATACTTGCTACTGTTACTAACAATCACTCATACTTTGTTGTGTCTTTCGGCTTTTCCTGGTTAGGGGTCGCCACAGCAGAACTCCGGTCCGTTAATGATTGGTAGTTTATTTTTACGTGCCGAGTTACCAGCCCTGATGCACAACCTTCAATGAAGGCATGCCCATTCATGCATGTCTCCACGCAGAAGATGGTCTAACTGAGAATCGAACCGGGCGCGTCTTACTGTGAGGCGACAATGCTACCGCAGCACCACCACCACGGGTACTAACAATCATTCATATTTCAGAAACAGTGGTTTATATTGTGGCTGCTTAAATAACTGTTTATTTGTCTTTAGTATGACTAACAATCACTCATACTAAAGACAAATAAACAGTTATTTAAGCAGCCACAATATAAGCCACTGTTGCTGAAATGACTGCAGTTATTGCACTCCTTCTCAATCAGAAACCCTTCTGAGGTGCCAATGATGTCACCTAACAGAATGATCCCAGTGCATCCCCTTTGCTCCACCATAACAATAGTACTAAAGACATACACTGCAAAAGTGCTTGGATCTGCTTTGTATCTGGTGGCTTTGAATAGACTATGCCTTGCAGACGGATGAAACCTGGTTTCCATTGTTACTCCTACCAGGGAGCTCCACGCTGTGCGGTACTTGGCTGCAAACACTGCAAGACAATGTATCACACAAAGAAGTCTGTATAAGCACCATCAGACTCTAGACTCTGCAAGCCTCCCATCAATGTTTGATGCACAATTGAACATCTGGCAGTGCATTTGGTTGCCTCACTGCGCAAGTGAGATGCAAGCAAACGACACACAAGAAAATGACATAGATTACAAACATCCTTCATACTAGGACAATTTCAGAGATACGGTTATGTATGTCTAACTTTGTGGGTGTAGAAGGGCTTATTTGGATTGCATAGGGTTCTGGTAGGTGTTTTTTATGCATACCAAGCATACATAATTGCAGACAGTGCTTTTGAATCATCCTGCATACTGCTAGGAATTATTAAACTGCTTTCAGAATTTCTTAACAACTTTATTTCCATTTTCCAAACTATAAATAAAAAAAATCCTCACAACTTCTAACACATTCTCCCATCCTTTGCTTTTATCTTCCAGTTTTCTGTCTGTTCTAAAGGTTCCCAAACTTCCCAGTCATATTATGCAGCAATCTAGCAGATTCTCTATAAAAGAAAAGAGAAATAAATATACTACAAAAATTACCCCCAAACTCTCCTTTGTTAACTCACAGCACAGAGTATTTATTTCAAGTGATATTCACCCTGTTTCATCTTGTTACTGTGAACACACTACTCCCAAAATAGCAAAAGCAACATCCCCTCCCTTTATCTCTAATATTTATGTGTGTGTGTGTGTGTGTGTGTGTGTGTGTGTGTGTGTGTGTGTGTGTGTGTGTGTGTACACATATAAACAGATAAAAACTGTATGTATGTTATATATATATATATATATATATATATATATATATATATAGGTCTACTTTGATAGAAAATACATTTCACTGAAACTCATTTCGTCGAAGCCTCATTTCACTGAAAATGAATTGCCTGAGCAAAATTCACTGAAAGCTCACGTCACTGAAAACTCATTTGACTGAAACTCATTTCATCTAAACAGTTATATGTCCTGTTCCCCAGTGTAGTGCAATCCTGGAGTATATATATATATATATATATATATATATATAGTAAATGGGGTGGGGGGCACAGCCCCCCACATTGGGGGGGATGGGGAGTGTAGCCTTCTACCTATTTTAAATGTTGTAAACCATAGACATGGATTCTTACAAGTCAAATGAATAACTCTTTCCAGAAAATAACATATACCCAAACTATGTGAGGGGCTACCCCCCCACACACCCTAATGTGGGGGGGGGCTGTGCTCTCCACCCCCCTAACTATATATATACTAACTCCAGGATCGCACTACAGTGGGGAAAAGGGCATATACCTGTTACTTGCCTTACAGTACTGTACACAGTGCCATATGTACTAACTGCAGTCCAGTGTAATGAGATTCAGTGAAATGAGTTTTCAGTAATTTGTGTTTTCAGTGAAGTGGTTGGGGTGAAATGAAATTCAGTGAAATGAGATTCAATGAAACAAAGTAAACCATATATATACATATATATATATATATATAAATAAATATATATAGATATATATACATATATATATATATATATATATATATACACACACACACACACACACACACGAGCGCGCGCACACATATTTATTCATATACATGTAAGTAGATAGATGTGTGTGTGTGTGTGTGTGTGTGTGTGTGTGTGTGTGTGTGTGTGTGTGTGTGTGTATGATTACATAATGAAAGTTAGAAAACTCAAATGACAGAATCATAAATGGTAGAAAAAAAAAAAAGAATCGCAAAACACTAAATGACTCATTAGAGTGACTCACTAAACACTGAATGCTTCTCTCCCACTAAAAATCCCTATATTAGTAAAGCCCAGATATAAATCTGAGATCAAGCATTGGCTTGTAGTAATACTATTAGGGAAACATAGGGTTAGGGGCAGGGGTAGCGTTAGGGTGATTTCTGGGTTAGCACATGAGTAAGGTGTGCACCTTACTCGTGTGCTAACCCTAATCATAACCCTACCCCCTGAATCTAACCCTACACATTACATTACTAAAAACCCTTTCCCTAACAGTACCACTACACAAGACAAGAGGACACACAACATCCATATGACAGAGCATGTGCAGCACTGAGTCTATCCCTTTACCTAACCCTTACTCTAACCTATAGACTCTTGCATATTCACACCAACTGCCATAACACATTCTTGCACATCTTCATAACCACCACTTTTTCACTCAAACATTAATTTTCCAGCGCACTCATGCTTACCCACACAATATACAACTACATTCAACCATATATGATTCACACAAAGGAGCATCACTCATTTGTGCATTCTGGGATTCAAAAACACCTACACTAAGTGTACACTGTTCTCAGTGAGCAGGCAACACAAGAACAGAAAACTCCAGCCGCTGGAAACACTGAGCAGATCTATAGAAGGTTATTCAAAAAGCAGTAAAACCACAAAACTTTCAGGCTAGTGCCCTTCTTCAGTGTATGTACTTACACACTGAAGAAGGGCACTAGCCTGAAAGCTTTATGGTTTTCCTGCTTTTTGAATAAACTACTAAAGATACACACTGTTGAAGGGCACGGGCCTGAAAGCTTTGTGGTTTTAATGCTTTTTGCATAAATTGCTATAGATCTGCTCAGTGTTTCCAGTGACTAGAATTTTTTTGTTCTTGATTTTGGATTCCCTGCTTCTCCAGTAGTGGTTTACCTCAGTGTTGGTCCTGTTTGTTGCTGTTGAGCAGACATCACTTAAATAATTCATACGTTCTTCCTCCTAATTTTAGTTTTCCTACTGATATTCTTGCAGCTTTAAATATTGACAGGGATTCATAAAAGTTACCACTAAGTGTAGACTACATGTATACTTAGTGTAATCTTTCTGAGTGACTAGAAAGCATAAAAAATGTGATAAGAATATTCTTGAATGCATATTGTGTACACTTAGTGTAGGCTTTATTGAATCTGGCCCAATTTACACCCACAAACTGTTCTACCAAATGTTACAACTATATACAAACACACACACACACACACACACACACACACACACACACACACACACACACACACACACACACACACACACACACACACACACACACACACACACACCAAGAGGATTTCATAGCATCCTTTGCATATTCCATTGTGTCCTATTTTTCACATAATTTGTCCTGACAAAACACTGTTAAAGTCCTTGTTGCTTTTCTTCCCATGCACTTTCCTTTCACTTTAGTTTTCTTTACAACCAACTCATCTCTAATCCATTACTTTACTTATTTCTAGCAAAAAACAACATCTCATCAATATACAGTGTCCACCAGTTTTCAGTTTCTGCCTCTTGTCTTTCTGTTTGTTAATTCTTAACTAACGTTTGTATAAATTATTTACACTACATACACACAATGGATTTAATGGGCATCCATGCTTAATCTTTATTCATCCTATACCATTCAGTGTTCTTTATGTCAAGAAGGTACTCTCCTTGATAATAATCAGACATTATCTTAAGGCGCCTACATAATAAGCACAGTGTTATATTTCTATGGGCATTATCACTGTTAACTTTAGCTGGTGACATTGAAGTAAATCCTTGTCTGCATTTTATTGCCCACAAGACTACAACATTTGTTTCAGTCACTATAATAAGTACACCCAAATGAAATGCTGAATTTGTGAGAAGAAACCTGACATTTCTGCTATTTCTGATTCATGGCTAAAGCATGAAGATCAATTAACAAAGACATTGGTAACCTCCAAACTCTGGATCCCACCCAGTTCGGGTTTGTGAAAGGCAGATCATGCCTCCTGAACTTGATCGACTTCTTTGAGGCAGTCACCAAAGCCATGGATGAGGGTAAGGTGGTTCACACAGTCTATCTTGACCTCGCCAAGGCTTTTGACACCATCCCCCATCCCCCATTCTGGAATTATAGCTAAACTCACTAAACTAGGTATAAATCCCTACGTCACAAGATGGGTTGCCAACTGGCTCACTGACAGAACCCACACTGTAAAAGTTGCAGACTCCAAATCTGACATCAAAGCAGTGACAAGTGGAGTACCACAGGGTTCCGCCCTAGGACCTCTCCTGTTTGGTATCTACTTCTCTGAAGTACAGGCTAACACAGAATGCCTCTGGCTAATGAAGTTCGCAGATGACTGCAAACTAGGAGCCATAGTCAATTCCCCAAATGATGTGGACATCTTACAGAAGGGCCTCACTGAGACAGATGCCTGGTGTCAGAGCCATGGCCTCAAGCTCAATGCCAAAAAGTGCAGTGTCATCCCCTTTGGTACAAACTCTGTACCCATGAACTACCACATAGGCAGCAATCTACTTAACACCGAATGCGTGATAAGAGGCCTTGGGACCCAGGTGGACAGTAGACTCTCCTTTGATAGTCACATCGCCACAGTAGTCAGGAAGTCCTTCTACATGGCACACCTCATCATAAAAGGGTTCTCATCCAGGAAAAAAGAGGTCATTGTTCCCCTCTACTCATCACTCATTAGACCCATTATAGAGTACAATGCCCCTTTTGGAATGTACCTCTCAAGACATCTGCAGCAGCTGGAAAGGCCACAGAAGTACCTCACACAGAGGATTACTGGCCTCAAACAAATGCCCTACACTGACTGCCTCAAAAAACTCCAGCTTTACTCCATAGCATATCGCCTACTCCGAGGTGATCTCTGCCTAACATATAAAGCTATGTCAAACCCAGAGCTGTTGGACATGCTACACCTAAAGAAATCCCAATCCCTCCGAGCTACATGCTCTAGGGACCTAAACCTTGTCACCACAATAAACAGGGCATGCTGGAGGGATAGATTCCTGTCCCAGAGACTTCCTATACTCTGGAACAAGCTACCCATCTATGTCAAGCAAAGTTCTTCATTAGCACTCTTCAAGAAAAATCTTGATGAGTGGATGGGAAATAGTTAATACACCCCAGGGATCACTTCTGTGTCTCTGCTGGACAGTGGCATAGGAAAATAACTTTCTTGGGTGGCGTAAGCTATGGAACCTTGCTGGCTAGGCTTACATAGGCCCTTGGGCCAATAGCCTAGTACCTACCTATGAACCTATGAACCTATGAACCAAAAACATTTGGAGAACATCATCTACCATTCCAGAGCAGGACCTGCTCTTGCCATTGTGATCTGCACTTCATAGTTACACAAAAACATCCTGACTTCCTTTACTGCATGTTCCCCAAATTTTAATGACTTGGACTAAATTGGCTATTTATTGGCTACAAAAAGAAGCTATGCTAATAACTGAGAGGGCATACTCAAGAAGTGAGTAGTTCCCCTTCTTAGCATCTAACTTGGCCTGTTTCGTGGACAGGGTTCTGACAGTGTAGTATGTAGGGAGCATGGCAGACACTATGTTCCCAAGCTTGTTTATGTGTGAGTTATAGTTAAGGAAGGAATCAACTGGATTCCTATAAGTGTGGGTGTTCTACAGCCAGATTCCTATAAGTATAGGTGCTCTACAGAGCCACTTTCACCAGGGCTGGTGATAGCCAGGGACTCCTTATACTTATTGATCTACATGTGAGTGCAAAAGCATGGATTTGGTTTTGCCCATTTTAATTTTCAAGCTTGACATAGTGAGGTTAATGTCTAGTTCACTGAGTTTATGAAAACTGATGTAGAAATCCATATACCGAGGTACCCGTGTCATCTGCATAGTACATTGTGAAGGAAAAGTGATGTGGTACATGCGCTGCTGTATACATTACAGAGAAGAGGATCAAGTATGAAGCCTTGGAGGACCCCTGGCATTATTAGATGAAGTGGAGATTATCCTGCCAAATGAAAACAAAAAGGATCTCTTAATCCATAGACCATCTTGGAGTTAATGGACTAAAGTCCAAATAAAGTCAGCATGCTGATAGCTTTCTGATAGTTTACTATTATAATGTCAAGATGAGAATGCACCCATAATGAAAAAATTCGAACTACAGATGTTCTAATGTTTCATATGGGTGCATTCTCAATGTTTGAATGCTTATATTAGCGAATGTGCATTCGCTAATATAAATTCAAAGAACTGTACAGAGATTGCGGTACAGTACGGTTAGAGAATTTCATCCCTTTCCTCACTGTAGTGTGATCTCGGAGTTGGAATATATAGTTATCAGAGGGTGTGGGGGGTGCAGGGGTGTTGCCCCCCTGCAAAACCATGATGTCAGGTATAGGAGTTTGCTGTACATGAACTCCTATACGGACATCAGGTGCTGTGTTTGAAAACAATGTCAAATCTGTTGAATTCGATCAGCGTATTCGACATTATAACTCCTGTTTTTTTACTTTCAAGGTTTACTTTTGATATGTCTGTCAAAAATTATTTTGACATTCTACATATTGATAGTAGACCCTCTCTGATTAGTGGGGTACAGTCCACTGAGTCAAAGGTATTTGACAGATGTATAAAGACAGACTTGTTAAGTGGGTCAGCGTCCACTGCTAGGTGTAGACTCTTGGATCAAGGCAGTAAGGAACATGAGCATGCTATGCCCCTTCCTAAAGTCATATCCATGGCTTGACATAAAGCCATAACAGAAGGCCATAGGATTCAGTATACACCTTCAGCTAGACGGCCGACACCTCCTTGAGCACTGAAGAACAACTGGCCTGTAAGAATCAGATAGGGAGGATAGTCAGAACATTGCTGTGGATGCAGATTATATTAGCTTTTTTACACCACTTACAGACCAGTCCTGTAAAGAGAGAAGATTTGTCAATATGATGAATAGAAATGGAGAAAAATGTGTCTCATATGTTCAGAACATTAGAACATAAGTTGTCACGTCCAGCACAACCCAAGTTAAGTATTTCATATAAGCATCTATTGACTTGTAACTGTGAACTTGCTGAGAAGTTAAAAGATGCACAGAAACCAATATCCCCCTTCAGATGTATGTAATGGTGCATCTGAGATGGTTCTGAGGTGAAAAGGTATGCAAAATGTCAAGCAAAATGTATAGCCATCTATTAAATAGCATTCTGCATTTTCCACTCAATGCTATTGCTATTATTTAAGTAATATTTAGGCTTTGATTATGTCTATAGCTAGATTGTTATTTTTTGAGTGGTTTGGTGTTAAGTACCATCTTTTACTAATTGGGTTACACTGCTCAAAGATGATGGACTGTAGAGTTGTGATTAGTTTTGGCCATTCTAGTCTGTGTTAATATTACCAATGTTTATTAGCTTATGTTTTTTTGGTGTGGATAAACACAATACTTGAGTGTCTCCTGCATTAAAGCTATGGAGATCAGTCGCACAGTGCGTATTGTACCTATATAAATGTTAGCATGTCCACTGAGGGTATTTTGGAGTAAAAGCCAGTGTGGCTCTATATCAGATACAGTGCTGATTTGTGCTAGTAGTGAAGAGGACAGAGTGCCGTCTTTTTAAATTAATGCCAGTACACCTCCTCCATGTCTATGCAAGGGGTGATATCTGTAAATGAGGTGAATGTCAGTAATTTTGGGAGAAACCAAGAGTTACACCTGAGTCAGGTTTCTATTAAATCTATTATTTTTGTTTTGTGTTAAGAATTTCACAGGTCAAGTTTAGTCATTTATTGCTAATGTCTCTGTAATGTAGAAAGATGCTTGTGAAAGTTTTTGATTGGGGAAGTAGGAGTATTTGGTCTTGGATTTATGTATCCCACCATTTAGTGGTAGTAGAAGCAGAAGTGTAAATAATGATAGGAATTTAAGATATTTACTTATATTTCACAGAAAGAGAGTGTAGGAAGTAGTTCAAATAAGACGTTGTTAAAAAGGTAGAAAACATTTAAATGATAGATCCCCAGGTGGAGGTTGCTACAAGCATTTGAATAAGCATTAATTTGAGAGGCATGATGTACTCATTCAGAAGTCCTTATATAATATATGTTTGTGTTGTTTACTAAATAGTCAAATGTTGTTAGTAACAGCAGGGGGAAAAAAGCAAAGCTGCAGCCTAGTGTCAAAAACCACAAAACTAAAACTAAGACACACTGATACTCCACCAAGGTTGGATTTTTATAGAAATTTAGCACTTTCAACCACAATGCAACTGGACTTCGTCAGAACAACATCTTAAAGCATGTCACTTCCTTTTACATGAAAACATCACATGGCTCAGTCTATAAGTTAAATGAAAACACATAAAAATACATATAAACAATATGTGGTTAACTTATAATATACAATGTTAATTAAGAACATACGATGATAAAACACATTTGATGTTAATGTGCTCATTAGGATCAGGCATGGCTTCCTATTAAAATGTCAGCATTCAAAATGCCGAGTGCCATCAAGCTGAAAAAAAAAAGAGCAAAAGCCTGAAGAAGACTGATTTTCGAAAATTGTACTTCTCCTTTATACTTGTTTTTGCAGAGGGGTCAAGCCCACCTGCACCCCCCATGTTGGGGGCAAACCCTCACACACACCCCAAATGTGTATATATATATATATATATATATATATATATATATATATATATATATATATATATATATATATATATACCAACCATGCCTCGGAGAAAGGGGATATACTGCAAGAAATGGCCATCTTGGACTTAGTATATGTAAGTCCATTTTTTGGCCATTCAGTGTTCGTATTTTGGGACTCGCTCTAATGGGTCCCAAAATTTCAAACAGTTAACATCAGGCACACTATTTGCTTTATACATTAGTTGCCAATACAGTTCTTTAGCTTCCAGTTTGTTGTTCAAATCCCCCCACCTCTATTAACATACTTTATATGCAAGACTGCAAAAGAAAAAGTACTTTGCAGAAATGCAAGCATTCTGCCGAGTGCTTGTACAATATGCCTCTAAATCTCTTAGCACATGAAATCTGGACAAAACCTGAAATAATGAGGTGGGCAAAGACCCCAAAATAGGAACATATTTTAAATACTGCTCTTATAAACCTAGAAAGTTGCTAGAATAACAGGATTTGTGTTAACCTGCATTTTCTGAAGGATGTTTTGAATTGACACCCTGACCCCGTGTGCAAAAACGGGACAATGTGGTTTTGGATGGATAGAGGAAGTCTGAAACACAAATGTATGTCATTATTTAGTGACTTTAATCCTCAGTGATTTGCCAGAAAACCACAAATTGTATAGGTTCATAGGTTCATAGGTTCATACTAGGCTATCTGCCCAAGGGCATTTACAAGCCTAGCCCATAGTTTTGTGGCTTACGCCACCCCTTTAGTATGGGGAACTATACCCATTATTTTGCTGTGCCTCTGTTGAGCAGTGACACTGAGGTAATCCCTGGGGTATATCTGCGATCTCCCATCCATTGGTCAAGATTTCTCTTGAACAAGGCCAGCGAGGTGCTCTGCCTCACATATACCGGGATTTTATTCCACAGCATAGGGAGTCTTTGGGTGATGAATCTATCCCTCCAGCACGTCCTATTAATAGCCGTGTCGAGGTTTAAGTCTCCCGCCCTTGTGGCTCTGACGGATCTAGATTTTTGAGGTGAAGCATATTCATCAAATCTGGGTTTGACATGGCCTTGTATGTTAGGCAAAGGTCACCTCTGAGCAAGCGCGACTGAATAGACCTGGAGTTCTTTCAGTCGGGCAGCATAGGACAGATGTTTGAGACCCTTTATCCTTTTGGTGAGGAACTTTTGTGGCCTCTCCAGCTGCTGCAAGTGTCGGGTCAGATACATTCGAATGGGGCATTGTACTCAATCATTGGTCTGATGAGTGATGAGTATAGGGAGACTATGACCTCCCTTGATCTAGATGAGAATCCCTTCATGATAAGGTGGGCAATGTAGAAGGTCTTCCTAACTACTTTAGCTACATGGGTGTCGAATGACAGACTACTATCAACCTGGGTCCCCAGGTCCCTGATAACTTCTTCTGTGCTCAGTGGATTGCCACCTATTTGGTAGCTAGGGGTAACCTTGTTTTTCCGAAGGGTATGACTATGCATTTTTGGCATTTAACTTTAGGCCATGGCTCTGGCACCAGTTATCCGTTTCTGTGAGACCCTTCTGAAGGATATCTGTGTCAGATGTGTTTTCTACTATGGCCCAGTTTGCAGTCATCTGCAAACTTTGTCAGCCATAACCCTCCTGTGTTTGCTTGTACCGGAAAAGTAGATGCCAAACAAGAGTGGGCCCAGGACTGAGCCCTGTGGTACACCACTTGTGACAGGCTTTGAGTCTGACATGGCGCCAGCAACTCTGACCCTGTGGGTTCTGTCACTCAGCCAGTTTGCAACCCATCTTGTGATGTATGGGTTAACATTTAAGCTGATGAGTTTTCAATGATACCCGAGTGGGTATTGTATCGAAGGCCTTCGCCAGATCGAGGTAGGCTGTATGGACTGCCTTTCCCTTATCAATGGCTTTGGTGACTGTTTCGAAAAAGTCAACCAAGTTTAGAAGGCATGATCTGCCTTTGACAAAGCCAAACTGGGATGGATCCAAAGTCTGCAAATTCCCTATGTCTTTATTTATGAGGTCCATTATGATCCTCTCCATGGCTTTGCAGATAAGGCTTGTCAAGCTAATGGGCCAGTAATTTCCAGGGTCGGTGGAGGCACCGCCTTTGTGATGAGTATGAGAAACAGACCAAAAAAATGAATAACAAATCTGATGTTCTGCAAAAATCTGGACAGTTGGGTGGTATGTTGTACAATGTGTTGCCAATATACCTCTTTAATAGCATATATATGTTCATAAATCTGTTGTGAGATCCTTCTTCGGGTCTTCCCACAAAGACAACCTCAGAGCTTCACCACTTTGCAATATAACCCATTCAGAAAGAATTACAAGTGTATATTTCAGTGGCCTCAAACATTTTGTCTTTACTTTTGATAGCTTCATCTTGGACTACAAATTGTCTTTTTAGACTCATTTTAAATGTTGTCTCTTCTTAACATCAAATATTGGCTCAGTAACAATCATTTTGGCTAGATCTTCATTGCTCAAAATAATTCTCCAATGTTTTTCAACAATTGTTTAATAGAACTACTGTCCACTGTCATTTCAACCATAAGGGCCGAAGAAAAATATTTACTTGTTTTGTATGTCTCAATGATCATAACCTGTGGATATTTTAAAAATGGAGCAAACTTCTCCTTCCTTTCAGATTTTACTTCACTTATTCACAAATGTTGTAGTCAAAGCCTGATTTTATTGGAATGCATTAAAATAAAATGTGTTTTATAGTCTAATGATCTTAATTAGTACCTGTATGTACATTAGAAATGCATTTTTATTGTGTATTTTCATTTAATTTATAGATCAAGTCATGTGACATTTTGATACGAAAGGAGCTATGTGTTTTAAGATGTTTGATGAAGACTAGTTGTATAGTGGACAAAAGTGTTAAACTTTTATTAAAAATCATTTGTTGGTGGAGTATCAGTATGTCTTGGTTCAAGTAATACTAGAGCACGTGTAGGTGCAGAGACTGAGAAGGGCATTGTATGTTAAGCATGAGATTAAAATTAGACATAATGGTAAAAACCGGGTGTATATGAGGGGCAAGACAGTAAGGAAATCTAAACTATGTCTAGTGGGGTTTAGTATTTCTCTAAGCACTAGTTTGTCAAAGTACAATAAATTGTGAGTGACATGTATAATGCAGATATAATGCAGATAAGTAGGAGGGGTGAGGGAGTATCAAAATAGCAAACCGGAGTGGTTGGATCGGGCTGGAAGGTAGAGAAGCAGTAGCCAATCAGTGAGCACATGCACACTATGGTGACCTGGGCAGGCATGGTGATATGAAGCAGGAAAAAGAGTAATTTATGGTATTTTGATATCAGGTAACATATTTTGTTATTGTATGGATACGTCAATATTCATGGACTGTCTCTGAAAATGCTAGCATGTACTGCATTTACAACATGTTCAACTGTAATTAGCACCCAAGTGAGACTCATCTAAGATGTTACAAAAGGGTATATATTATTCCAACGAAAACTCACACGAAACCCATTTGAGCGACACATATTGATCGAAAGTCTCAAACATCGAATAACAAAAAAAAAAAAAAAAAAAAAACCTAACAATCAAAAACTATCACTAACTGTTTTATGCAGAGGGGAAGCCTCCCTGCACCCCCCACACCCCTGCTACTTAAATATACCAACTCCGAGATCACACTCCATTGAAGTAAAGGGAAGAATTCCCTATGGAGATCTCAATTCACGTTTGTGATATTTGAGATATTCGCTCACTATGTGTCGCTCAAACGGGTTTCGCTTAAGTGAGTTTTCGTTGGAATAATATAAACCTGTTACAAAACAATCTAAGTAAGAATGAAGAACCAGAGGCTTCCATGCTTGCTCAAATACAAATTTATTTGCAACTTTTGAAATATGCTGTCAAATATGGGTCTGATGCTGTAAATGCAGTATCCAGGGCTGCTGTAGTAAAGGCAGCTGTAATGTTACATTTCTAGTTAAGGAGTCAGTTCCTAAATGCACCTTTGGATAAAGAGTTGCTCTTCAGACTGTAGGCATTTAAGATATTTGAAACAATGGGACACACAGGGAGGAGTATGGAGCAACTGAACTATATATGTTCCACCCTCCCATTTCATAATGTAGCAGCATGAGGACAGAGGGAGACAGGGGGTCCTCAGGGTTCAATGCCCCCCCACCAGGAAGCAATTATGACTACACCAGCCTCCTCCCCCCTCAACAACCCACAATAAAACCTATCCTGACCCTTAATCACCCTTCCCAGGATGTCTCATTCAATATCCAAGTTAAGGGGCCAGTTGGCCTCCTGTTAACAGCTCTGGGTAAGCATACTCTCAGACAAATAGGTTGTCCAGGTTAATTCCAGAAGATACAAGTTCCAGTATATGGAAAGGCCTCAAAAACAGGTCAAACATCAGTAGCAATGGACCAGGAGCACCTGATAAGTCCTGTCACAACAGTAATGCTGGCCCTAGTTACAATAAAAACTGTGCCTCTGAACAGTAAGAGTGTCAAAATTCAAAATGTTGATGCTACAGACTCTGCTTCTCCTAAATCCTCAGGTACTCCTTGTTACTAGGACCTCAAGGAAGTCTACCTCTACATTTCCATTTACAGAGGACACAGGAAGTATCCAGGGTTCATAGCTGGAGTGGTGACCATTATCAGTTTACTCCACTGCACTTTGGCCTAGCTACTCCTTCCAGAGGCTTCACAAAATATTGGGACCCAGTGATAGCTCACTGCAGGACCAAGAACATCCATATTTATCCTTACATGGACAACTGCCGGACTCCCAAGCCATTACCCTTAGTACAGGAGGTAGAAAACAAAAATATGCAGAATAAGATGCACAAAACAATACATAAAGCACGTTCAGTATTCACACTGAACTGATAAGCTAATTGCACAAAATATTCACAGTAACATGTAAGTCAGAAGCTTTTAGCAGATTAACACATCTGAGTAAAAGTTGACTTTATAGAGGTAACAAGATTTTGCTGGACATTAGTAATCCTGATAAGTCTGTGCATACAATGTTTAAAGGAACTCAGGCTTTGGCTCTGTGTAGTCCTCATAACCAACAATCGTTAAGTCAGAGCATTATTTTGAAAACCTGCAGCAGCTCGTCAGAAAGATGATCTACTTATGGCACAGAGATAGATACCTGCAAATACCAGACCTATTGGCAATGAAGTATTATTCTGAGTGACTCCTGTCAAAAACTAAAGAACTTACCTCTTGGGATAGCAAAACATGGATGAATAAATTAGTAATAAGTTAGCTACATTTCTAATAACTGTTGGGCCCATGAATAATGTAAACATAATCTGATACATCACAGGAATATGCAAAGGTAAAAATCATGATTGTGTGTTAATAGTCCCCGGGATTCATTAAACCCTACACAGAGTGTAGGAATAGTGCAGCAGCTGCTGCACGGAATATGGCCGCTGAGCGATTCAGCAAACAGCTGATCTGACGTGCACGAGCTTGGCAGCACTATTCCTGCACGGACACCACTGCCTAATGCTAATTACCTCATTTACTGGTGAAAACCATGCAAATGAGGTGAATTAGTGATTCAGCAAGCAGGCAGGTATCCGTGCAGGAATAGTGTAAGAAGCAGAAATGTGTTCAGTTACTAACTGAACACATTTCTGCAAATTAGAAAATGGAGGCATGACAGCTCATAATAAAGCATGTATTATATCTAGTAGGCATGTCAGTGGCTAAATATATGGCCATTGGTATGATAAATAGTTTCAATTTTTTTTAAATAAAACTTTTACTTTTTTGGCCATTCTCGGCCATTTAAGCAAAGGGCAGGGGCACACAAAGAGGATCGTGCCGAAAAAAAAAAATGGGAAAAATCAATGTTTACAGAAATCTGCATTTTGCCATTATAGTCAATGGCATGCAGAATGAAAACAATACTAGGGAATAGTGGTTGCTAAGGGGAAAGGCCCAGTGTAAGTATGGTAACTATGGAGTAAGGCAGTGGTGTTTGCAAATGAGGGATTTACACTGAATCACAAATTTCTTCTAAGTGTCAGACTGCACCTAATCGTGCAGGTGCTCTAACACCACCATGTAGACAGGAGGAGCAGCTAACATGAAAAGTGGGTGTGTCATGCTTGGTGGAAGCACATTGGATCTCAGTGGCCCATGTTTTCCCTTAGCTAAGCACAGCTAAGGAAGGGGGTGTGTCTGAGGCTGTATTGTCTTATTCCATGAAATGCAGAGCATATTTGTGTCTGGGGAGGGCCAGTTCTGTTTAAAACTGTTTACTTTAGCTAAACAGGTGTGCGCAGCACACACCAGGCCTAAAATAAAAAAACAGAAATAGCAGAACTGTTTACAACTGAGCACCGGGTATATGCGGCGTGCATCAGGGCTTAAACAGGGAGAAAATGGGAAGGGGAAACAGCAGAAGGAAGGCAATCAAGGAGAACTAGCATACCTGGCAGGTGGGCTGTATCACAATCAGTCACTCACACAGGCAGCAGCCCAGTACTCTACTTTAAACCATGCTAACACCTTTCAGTCTGTTTTTTCCCACAAACTCTACACCACTAGTGTACACATTTGGGGGAATTTTAAACTGACAAATCTAGCAAAACATATTAGGGGCTGCTGTTGCTCTGATCTATCAGTATGTGCCAGAGACTGAGGGTGGTGAGGAGGATAATGCTGATAACCAACTCAGACCGAGGAGGAGAAGAAGAGTGTTCAGACCCAGGGTAACCTACCAGGGGCTACATGATCTGGAGATAGTAGAGCACTACAGGGTGGACAGGGCATACTTCAGCAACTTGTTGAGCTGTGCCAGCCTCACCTCAGACCCAGAACCAACAGAGGGGAACCCATCCCAGTCAATACCAAGGTATGTGTAGCCTTAAGAATACAGGTACTTTCCAAAGACCAACTGGGGATATCATGGGGGTCTCAAAGACATCTGTGTCCAGGATACTCCACCAGTTCCTGGATGCCATGTGACCACATGCTGCTGAGCACATTTACTTCCCTAGCACCCATAAAGAGAGGACCAGCAATATGCATCTCTTCCACCGTGTATCAGAATACCCAGAAGTACTGGGTACCATAGACTGCACGCTCATCCACATCAAAGCACCACCCAGTGACCAGGGTAGGGTCTACCTAAACCGCAAGGGGTTCCTCACCAAAGCTGCCAGGTCATGTGCAATGCCCAGGGCATTATCATGAATGTGTGTGCTGGCAGCCCTGGAAGCTATCATGACTCCCACATCTGGCATTCATCACAGCTGTACCAGGCGTTTGTCAGTGGGGACATCCCATATGGCCATCTGGTGGGGGATGCTGGCTACACACTAGAGTTGTGGATGATGACACCCATCAGAAATGCACACACACCCACACAAGAACGCCATAATGAGGCACAAGCACAAACCAGGATCATAATAGAGCATGTGTTTGGGATGCTCAATTCACGTGTCCGCTGCCTTGACATATGTGGTGGAGCCTTGTAGTACTCTCCAGCCACATGTGCACACATGTTCATAGTATGTACCATGCTACACAATATGATCCTACGGAAACAGCTGCAGCAGGAACAAAACGGGGAAGGGCCACACAGCCCCCGCCCATTGCCAAGGTCTCCACAGGCACAGAGGGACTTGGAGGAGGAACATCCTGAGCCTGCCCCTTTAAGCAGACTGAGGTGTGCCCAGTATGCCCTGGCCTTGGCAAGGAGGCAACGCATAGCACATACACTGACACTCTAGGGCCCCAGGGATTAATCTCTCTCTCTGACTCACAAACACAGTAAAATGGATGCCAAACATCACACCACCTATACCTTACCATGTATAGGCAGTGTACTGCGTGCATCCGACATAGTCAGCCCTCAAGCACCATCCTCACAACAGCCTCAGGCACAAGGTAAGTCAGTCTCCTTAACAAAATAAAAGAATGGAGTGAAATGTTCTGATAGCATATATATGGTACTGATTCAAGCAGGCAAGGGAATGGGGTGGCTTACTGGAATAGCAGCAGACATCTGACAGCTCTGTGGGACAGCAGGAACTGTATACCCAGTACTGGCCTACCCACACCATGCAGTACCACCCTAGTTGACAAATACCACTGCAGTATATGAGTTGAGCCAAATAACTGTGGGGGGGGGGGTCATAGGTCAGGATCTATATTATGATATTGCACGCTCAGAAAAGTGAACGACACATAATCGACCCCATGTAAGTGAAAGCTTACGTCAAAACCTACATAATGTGGAGGTTGTGCCCCCCACACCCCCTACTTAAATATACCCACTCCGCGATAGCACTACAGTGCCGAAAAGGCAAAGTAGTGAAAGTGGCCAAACAAATTCTTTCCCAGGCAAAGAATTTGCTGTAAGGCCGCTTCGCTATTTTGCATTTTCGCACTTTTCAGTTTGACAAATACGCATTTGACAACCTGCGTCTGCGACAGCATAATACGGAGCCATAGGTCACATGCATGGATGTCAAAGTGGGGGTCCCATACCCACCCCAGCCTCTCCCAGCAGATCAGCTGTAGAAAACCATACATAAATGTCTGGCAAAGGCCCCCACCCACATGGCAACATCCATGAAATTCCCACCTACAGACTTTTACACAGTGATATCACAGCAGGTCTGGCAGTGGCAGTATGGCTTTAAAAGGTACAAAGTCTGAAACTACAAATCTTTATGCCAGAACAATCTGATCTGTGGTTGATACTGTTATGCCTGTAGTCTCAAAAGTAGGGCACACCACTATGCTAAATGGTACCAAAATGTTAAGCAAATATCAACACAGTCTCTGCAAATGTGTATTGTGTACAGATGTGTCACCCCCCCATAGTCCCATAGTAATTCAGTAACATGTCCCTAGCCTTAAGCAGCATCCAGCCATCAACTAGAGTGATGGCTGAACACAAACAGAAAGCAATTGTCAGTAACACCCACAGTCAACTTACTGGTACCATCCCAGGGTTGTCCACTGCTGGTAGCCTGGGAACATATGATTATCATAATGCACTGCTTTGCTACAGATAGCCTTCATCTTTCACACCTGGCCTACAGGCCTGTGGCAAATGCCCATGCCTCACCCACAGTGCCCTGTTAGGGAGTGTCATATGGTCCATAACACCAACATAACTCAGTCTACAAAATGCAAAGAAAGGCCATGCTACTAACTGCTAGGAGAAAACCTACCAGTGTCAGAGAGCAACAAATCTGGACAAAGCCATGAATAATGGGGTGAAAAGGTCCAAAAAGAAGGACACCATTGAAATACTGCTCTAATAATGTTATAAAGTCGATGGAATGATTGTAGTAGCATAGAATGTCTGATGGCTACGAAGTCTGAAACTGCAATGTCAGCTGTCAGTAATATCTGACTTCAACCCTGAGTGACTTGCAAAACACTTTTCGTTGAAAACCACACTTGTTTGGGTAACCGATAAGATATATGAGTCATGGATATAGACATTCTGTGATACGCTATACAGTCAACAGGCAGGGCTAGGAGTCTAAACATGGGAATTCACTCATTGCAGGCAGTTCTAACCTTGGAAGATGGTGACATGTCTGCACCCACAGTACCCTGGCCCACAGCCATGAGGAGTAACACACCCTTCCCTGATTGCTTTTCCAATGCAACATCCTGACCCCAAAATGTGGCTATCCAAGCAAATGAGGTTAGCCATACATATATGTGAGACAAACACACATCTCCAGGCTGGTCAAACAGTCTGACACACACAAGACCCTCCATGTGCAGTCAACCATTGAGAAGACCGCTATGCAAAGTACTGCTAGCTATAGGCAAACATATCTGACCCAGGACACACACACCCACATATTTTATCCCCTAGAAATCTATCTGGAGTCTGCCTATCACCCTGATCCTGTCTGACTTATATTACTCAACCGTGGACTGGAAATCAGACCAGGTCAGAATAGAAATGCACAGAGATTCCACCATTGTAGTATATCACCAAGGTGCTGGACCGTTTCCACAGCACCAGCAGTCAATTGCTTGTAGGCACACCTCTCAACAGGCTGGATTGTGGAAGAATGCATAGCATTTGGCCTATAATCTTGGTGTGTGCATCATCCATCCTGTATTCCTCTGGTAAATCACTGTGATGATCTGAGGAGGTATGTCATGAGGTACTGAAACAATACATGACAGTGTCAAATGGCATATATGTCAGATGTCTGCTAAAACAAGCGTTGTAACCATAGCAACCCATACATTACTGAGAGTAATAGTCACGATCATCGTATGGCCCATTGTCTTCTCATTTTGATAGGCTATCACCAGATATCCTGCAGCAACAGGTTGAGAGATATGGCTGTAGCACAAAACAAACTGGAGTGGAGTACAACAATCCCTGGAATGGAGTCCCACATGTACTATAGAAGGTCACACTGGGCATGGTCATACACTTAGAGAAACGTCAGTAGGATCAAGGAATGAACAGGCCTTCCCACCCAGTGCACTTCCCATTGCCCTACTTTAGCAGTTCTGAAGATGTCTGTCACCATAGAAGTCCCTTTCGTCAGGCCTCAGCCCTATAAACTCTGTGGTGCATGCCATAACTGTGTAATACCATAGTACAAATAACGAGTTAGGTAAGAGTTCTAACCCCTGTCCTGGCAAATCTAAAAGTGTGTGTGTGTGTGTGTGTGTGTGTGTGTGTGTGTGTGTGTGTGTGTGTGTGTGTGTGTGTGTTTACAAGTAAAAGCTTTTGGCTCCATTCAAACCCAGTACACTTCCCCTTCCCCTACTTTAGCAGTCCTGAAGATATCAGTCACCTTAGAAGTGCCTTTCATCAGGCCTCAGCCTCATAAGCTCTATGGTGTTTGTGATAACTGTGTAACACTATAGTACAAATAACTAGTTAGGTAGGAGTTCGAATCTCAGTCCTGGCAAATGTAAAAGTGTTTGTGTGTTTACAAGTAAAAGCTTTTGGGTCCATTCAAACCCAGTATACGTCTCCTTCCCCTACTTTAGCAGTCCTGCAGATATCAATCACCTTAGAAGTGTCTTTCATCAGGCCTCAGCCTCATAAGCTCTATGGTGCATGTGATAACTGCATAACACTATAGTACAAATAACTGGTTAGATAGGAATTCTAATCTCGGTCCTGGCAAATGTAAAAGTGTGTGTGTGTGTTTCCAGATATAAGCTTTTGGGTCCATTCAAACCCAGTACACTTCCCCCTCCCCTACTTTAGCAGTCCTGCAAATATCAGTCACCTTAGAAGTGTCTTAAGGCAAGCCTCAACCCCATAAGCTCTGTGGCATGTGCGATAACTGTGTAACACTGCAGTATAAATAACTAGTTAGGTAGGAATTCTAATCTCGTTCCTGGCAATAAGCGCTGTGGCAAGTGTGATAACTGCGTAACACTATAGTACAAAGAACTAGTTAGGTATGAGTTCTAATCTCAGTCCTGGCAAATGTACAAGTGTGTGTGTGTTTACAAGTAAAAGCTTTTAGGTCCTTTCAAACCCAGTATACTTCTCCTTTCCCTACTTTAGCAGTCCTGCAGACATCAGTCACCTTAGAAGTGCCTTTTGTCAAGCTTCAGCCCCATAAGCTCTGTGGCACATGCGATAACTGTGTAATACTATAGTGCAAATAACTAGATAAGTAGAAGTTCTAATCCCAGTTCTGGCAAATGTGTGTGTGTATATTTGTCGTTTAAAGTATTTTGTGGCCTCTCCCACCCAGTACATCACCCATTGCTATAATTTACAAGGGCTGGTGACATTCTTCACTGTAGTAGTACCTTTGGACAACCTCCACCCTGTAAGCTCTGTGGTGCATGTGATAAATGTGTAACACTCTAGTAGCAATAAATAGATAGGTAGGGGTTCTAATCTCAGTCTGGGAAAATGTGTGTGAGTGAACCGTATCCTGTCTGTGGTGGGATTATTGTGTTTGTTTGAGAACCATACTATTGGGGTGTTGGTTTGGCTACTCTTTGCTGTTTCCCACCCAGTACATGTCCCAGTGTCCACATTACAAGGCCCACAGTTATCATCCACTGTAGAGGGACCTGTAGACACTCTGCAGCCCTATAAGCATTGTGCCATGTGTAATAACTATGTGACAGTATGGAATAGATAACAACATAGGCTGCCCATCTAATCCTTGGATATCACTCCCCACTCAGGAATCATAGACAAACACAGTCAGGTAGGCAACCACACCTACATCAGTAGGTGGCCTGCAAACCGGCTCACAGATAGAACCCACAGTGTGAAAGCAGCGGACTCCATGTCAGGCTGCTGAACAGTCACGAGTGGAGTCCCACAGGTTGTGGACGTGGGTTCCCTCATGTTTGGGATCCACACCTTTGAGGACCAGCCCAATACAAAGGCACCCTGGCTGACAATGTTTGCAGATGACTACAAGGTGGGTGTTATTATTACCCCCTATGTGTGGTTGACGTCCTTCACAAAGGCCTCTCTGAGACCTATGACTGTTGTCAGAACCCTGGACATAAGCTCAATGCCAGATGATGTGCTGCTATCCCCTTTCAGAACCACATGCTTCCCATAAAGTAATACATTGATGATAGTCCACTGAACACTGATGTTGATATAATGGAACTGGGAATATAGGTTGACAGTGAGCTGTATGGTGGCCACCATAGTGCCACTGTCTTCCGAACGTCCTTCCATGTGTCACTTCTCCTGACTCAGGGTGTTGAATCCGGAAAGTAAAAGGACAGTGTTTCCCTGTACATACCCCTCAGTAGGCCAATCAATGTGTACTATCTCCCATTTGCCATGTACCCCACTGGACACCAGCAACAACAGGAGAGGCTGCAAATGTACCTCACAAAGAGGAGCTTAGGTACTACACACTTGCCCCATACAGACAGACTCCAACAACTGTAATGAACCTCTGTCTCATATTGGCTTCTTAGGTGTGATCTCTGCCTGTCATACACAGCCATATCTGACCCAACCCTGTCAGGAATGCTATATCTGAGGACACCAATCTGTCCACACAACACCCCGCAGATACCTCAACCCCATCCTCACAATCAATAGGACATGCTGGAAGGACAAGTTCACAACCCAGAGACTGGCCATGCCATGGAATAGACGCCACATACATGTCATGCCGAGCACATCACTGGCCCTCTTCAAGAGAAATCAGGAGGAGTGGATGGGGAATAGAATACCCACCCTGTGTATCACTGCAGGGACTATACTCAGTAGACACACTGGAGAGTATCGTCAGGTGGCATGATGTTTGTGTATTCCCATGGGCTAGCCTTGTAAAGCCTCTATGGCCATTTGCCACATACACACCTATGACTCTTTGAACCCATAGATCTCAGTACTGTTAAATGTGTGTGTGTGTGTGTGTGTGTGTGTGTGTGTGTGTGTGTGTGTGTGTGTGTGTGTGTGTGTGTGTGTGTGTGCATTAGTGTGTCTGAAATTGTTTGTGAGTGTGTAAACATATGAGTGAAAGCAGTTGGTGGCCCGTCTCACCCCCCCATTGCCATACCTTACAAGTGCTGTAGATGTTATTCACTATATAGGTACCTTGGGACACTCCACAACCTATATGCTATGTGGTGTGTGTGGTAACTGCATAACATTATAATACCAATAACCACATAGTTAGGGGTTCTAATGTGAGTCCTGGCAAGTGTGTGTGTGTGTGTGTGTGTGTGTGTGTGTGTGTGTGTGTGTGTGTGTGTGTGTGTGTGAGAGTGTGTGTGTGTGTGTGTGTGTGTGTGTGTGTGTGTGTGTGTGTGTGTGTGTGTGTGTGTGTGTGTATGTGTGTGAACCGTATTCTGTGTGTGTTTGGTCGACATGATATCCTCTGGGGTTGAGGGCGTTAGCAATCTGAGATGTGTTCCACCCACCACACTTACCATTGTCTACTGTACTAGAGCTGATGTCAACCACCATAGACTGAGATACAACCCCTCAGCTCTACAGCTCTATAATCTGTGAGACACATGCAAGAACTGTTACACAGACCTGGGAAATGTGTGCAGATACAGCTGTACCCTGACAATGACATGGTCTATGTGTTACTACACTGCCATACCCCTTATTGGGGATGTCTGCAGGGCCACGTCCTGCTGACACACAGACACCTGGAACACAAACAGAATAGAGCATGTGAGAACACATTTGTTTAGTGTTACTAACACCAATAATGCATCATGGCTGAAAAGGTACACACACACTCTGATGTGTACCCATTACAAATGCCAGATGACAGCACCTCACACAGCATTAAATAGCTACACTGTACTAAAGTCATCCTGTGCATCAGACCCATATAAGCATGTCCCTGCACCGATGGCATGGATGTGGCACAGCTATCATCACATGCACAGGGTGTTGTATGGGTTTGCCAGAAGCCTAGGCTGGGCCAAACAGTTGACATTGTGTGTGTGTGTATGTGTGTGTGTGTGTGTTTGGGGGGTGTTCATTAAATGGGCAGTGCAGGGGTGGTGTGTGTGTTTGGGGGGTGTTCATTATATGGGCAGTGCAGGGGTGGTGTGTGTGTGTGTGTGTGTGTGTGTGTGTGTGTGTGTGTGTGTGTGTGTGTGTGTGTGTGTGTGTGTGTGTAGGTGACTTTTCTGATGGTTATGTGTGTGTTTGTATGCACACAGTCACACCATGTGGGTGCCCTACACAGGTGTATGTTGGACAGCTGTGGGCCATACATGGCAGGGTGTACAGTTCATCGTCTCTGGCCATGGACATGGGAACTGGACCTGCTGAGAGTATCACTGGCACCAGTAGGGCCGAGTCCAGATGTAGTGCTACTCCCCGCTGGTGACTGCTGCCTGTTGGATCTGCGTCCCTGTTGGGAGCAGTCAGGATCTCATGCCCATGGCCTGCTGCATCATGGCATGGACAGCACACCGCCTTCAGTAGTGCTGGTGGTTCTGCCAGCATGGGAATGTGATGGTGCACAGCCATGTAGACCCTCAGTTGATAGTGGTGCTGCCCTACAGTCACATGGCTGCTGGCCATTGTCTACCAAATGCTCAAGCACAGATATTCCATGGTTGAGGAGTGCCAAGGTCTCCCCCCACCATCTATCCTTGACCCCAGTATGCTCACAGATGGCTGCAGTGAGTTCATATTGCCACAGACACCCTGCGTATATGTTTGGTATTACATTCATTATGTGCTTGTGCCCCCATGACAGCCTGAAACATGTGTCTGGTGACTGTTGCCGTGGCACTTGTAACAGGGGCATAAAGGGCTGCAATCCTCCTCTGAGCCTCCCTGTCCATCTGCCTGTGTGGGACCTTGCCAGCACTCTGGCTATGGCTAGTGCCTGCACCCTCATTTGCCATTGTCACCACAGTAGCCTGTTCCATTCCACCACCCGCCAACTGTCCATTATCTGTGGCCACTGATGATAGGGTATATGTGGGCATTGTGACTGTGTGTGGGGATGGGGTTGACAATAGTGGGATGCCAGTCAATGGCACAGTATCAGCCCCTGACAACCCCACCTGTCTCTCAATATGAGTATCATCATGGTCAGATTCTGCAGAGACACTGACATCAGTATCAGAGCAGGAGGGACTGCAGCCACCATGTCCACCTGTGAGAGGAAAACAACATATGTAAATCACTACTGGCAATATAAGGTTTGCTGGTATATATATACACACACACACACACACACACACACACACACACACACACACACACACACACACACACACACGCACAGACAAGTGAGGTGGCTCAAAGGCATTACACAGACCTAACATTAGCCAACTGGGGGCATTCACGACACACAATCAGACAATAACATACACACTCTGGACGAACCCTCAGCATCATGCAGTGCAGCCTTTTCAATTACCGTTACTACTAATATACACCTCTGGGATATGTGAGTGGTGTTAGTAGGTGAGGGCCCTTCACCTAGCACACACTGCACCCATGTAAATTATTGCTGTTCACCAGTATAGCACTGTGGCAACTCCTACAGAACATACCCCCCCAACTGTACAAGGTTTTGCTGAATGTGTACATGTGTGGCTCATATGTTTGGTCTGATCCTCATAACTCCTGCGTTTGTCTGATAGATTACTGTGTTGGCCTGTGGATTGGTGCCACTAAGTAATGTCCTAATTGGAGGTGCAGGCTGCTTAACCTGCAGTACATGTATTTTAAAGCAAAGCCGGTTACTCAAACAACTTCCCAAGCTTACGGTGGATATAGTAAGTGTACACACACCTGTTAACATGCCAGGTTTTTGTGATATATCACATGAGACCTCAGAAATCAGGTCATAACATTGCCATCATTTCATATGACATATGACCTGTGCAATCCAAATGAAGAACATACACATCAGTTACAGGTAACATCTGGTAACTGAAATAGGTACAATAGGCTGGTTGTATGAGTGTGGACACCCTTAAAGTAATACTCTGTTAAAGTAACTTCTGATTTAATCACAGCATGCAGTACTCTTGGGAAGGAGTCTATCAGCATGGCACATCTTGACTTGCAAATGTTTGCACACTCTCCCTTGCAAAACACCTCCAACTATGTCAGATTGCAAGGGCATCCAGTGTGCACTGCCCTCATCAGGTTACCCTGCATATATCCTATTGTACATAGGTGTGAGCTCTGACTTGGCCAGTGCAGAATGTTGCATGTGCTCTGGTGAAGCCATCCTTTTGTTGATATGGATGTATGGTTTGGGCATGTTGTGTAGAAAGTTGGCATTCCTCACCATCCACAGCTATATGGCAGACATCAGAACAATTTGGAACCACAAGGGACCAGTGTTTGGAACTGTTCATAATCCCCTCTAACTTGGCTACAGCCTTAGTTCCAACTTATGAACAGCAACCCCAAAGCAGGACACTGCCATCCCCATACCTCAGTGTGGGGGTGGTGTTGTTGTGGTGATGTGCAGTGGTGATATTGTGCCAAACACACCTGTCAGAATTGTGGCCAATGAGTACAACCATGGTCCCATATTACCATAACACATTTTCCCACTTGATTTTTAGAGACCTGATGTATTGTTTTCAGACTTTTACCAGGCCTGGATATTGTTTGGTGTAAGTAACATCTGCCATCTTCCAACCCTACCCTATAGGCAGGACATATGGAGACCATGGAAGGTCGTTGTGACATGTAGTACACACACAGTACTTGCTGAAGATTCCTACTACTCCTTCACTGTTGCTGTAGGGCTCCTGGCAGCCTCCCTGGCCAGTTTTGGTCTTGTAGTCTCATAGACTTTGGTGAGATGTCCACTCCTTTGTAATGTCACTGTAGCCCCATATTTTCACCACCTTTTGATGACTGTCTGCACTGTGTTCCATGGTATGTGCAATGCTGTGGAAATGTTTGGATACCCTTCTCCAGGCTTATACATCTCAAACATGTGGTCCCTTAGCAGCTTTGTCAGCTCTATGTGAGTCATGGCTGTTGCTGTAGCAGGCAGCTGGGTATATGTTAGGATAATCCTGGTAGGTCAGCTGACCTTTAGTTGCTGTTAATCAAAGAGTCTCTGTAATTGATGGCTGTTGTGTACCCAATAAGATGCACTGTTGTAGTTATATCGAAAGGTGCCACAGCACAGTAGTAGCTTCAGCTTGTGCACACATATGCATCTAGGTTGTTGTCCTATTGTTATGTGTCATTATTGTTCCCCTAACAGATTTGTTTGGTTTACAATTGAATTGTACAGGTTATAGGTCACATGAAAGGTTGGCATTATTCTGAACTTGTCTATTATGTTCTCATTTTTGCTTATCACACATACCTGACATTCTAACAGGTGTGTACACCATATATATGCACTGTATACCACTAATTTCTACAATATGACCCTAATTCTGGGCCTTTGTCCCCCCATTTTGTCAGTCTTTGTACAGGTGTCCTGCAATGGCAGGTTGTAAGGTATGCTACAGATATGTGACATCTCCTGCAAATAGGCCCCTGTCATGACCACCATGATACAATGCAGTAAACACCACCACAGGTGAACATGCAGATATTGCCAAATGGCTGAGTGTAACAGTTGTGTACATGGTCACATGCATTAACTTTAGCATGCCTGATGTACTAGTGAGCCACAACAGGGAAACCCCATACTTACTGGGTTCAGGCTGCTGTCCCATGTGCAGACCAAAGGGACCTATGTAGTTGTGAGGGAGAAGTATTGTCAGCAGATTCACATTAGGCAGTGGTACAAGATGAACGCTACATTTCTGCACAGGTATAGTACACACTATGATATTACACAATTTGCTGTCCTACACCATAGATGTGCACTTGTGTGCATTACTACATCCCACCCAATAATCCATTTTGCACTGACATATGCATCTACAGACTGTAGAAGACTGTTTAAATGCTACCTCATTACATTGATGTGCACTTTGGCCTTACCTGGATGCTCCTTGCCTGTTGCCTGGGTGCCACCCACCTCCGTGACTGCTGTTTCCCATGTTTGAGGTTGTGTGGGGGCTACCCCAAGGTTGGCAAGGGGCTCCTCTGTCACCGTAAGTGGGGCCTGTGTGGCTGGCCCCCCACTGGTAGCAGTACAGTCCCTCGCTACAGCAGCAGCCCTTTGCCAGGCACAATGTATCAGGTCAGTTGCTCTATGCCTGACCTGATTGCATGTTCGTCTATGGTGGCCCAACATGTTCACTCTGCAGATGATCTCATCTGACAGGGCAGTTCGATCCTGTAGACTTTGCTGGCTATGGCCAGAAAGGATGGCATAGTTTAAGATTACAGATTCTGTGATGGCTGCTATCTCCGCATCAGTGTAAGGCACTTACCACTGCATGGCACCTGGAGGACATACACAGGAAAACACATCACAGGACCTCAGACATTGCCCAGAGTTCTTTACAGAGCCAGCACATGCATATGGACTATCATTAGCCACCACTTACAAACATATCATACCCTTGTACCTGGCAGCACTGTATGAACATGCATTATACTCTTGGTCCTGGTGTGTCATGTTCCCCCAAATGAGGGCCAGTACATTGCATAAACCACCATTCATCATCCACATTTGTGTAGAGGGATGACAGTGGCCATGTTCCTTGCAGATGGGATGTCAATGGTGCTCAGGCTTTGCTTGCATATAGTGTGTAATGGAGCTGGAAGCATATGCCTGGGTTCATGTAGGATGCAGACAGGAATGTTATCAGGCCTAAAGGGGACTTACGTTTGTCAGCTTGATTAGGCAGTTTGCACCTGATCCATGATTATGAGGGGAGGAGAGCATGTGCTGTGTATATCCACCTATACTGATGGTGATCCAGGGTGGTGATGTTTGCCCTAAACCTGTCTGCAGCAGGTTGGCTGTAGCTATGATGAGTGTGTATGTGCTGTGATTGACCACCATTACAGGGTGGGTTGGGTTGGTGCCTCTGAGATTGCAGACATATGTGAAGATGGCCTTGTGATTGCCCTTAGTGGATGTGTCCAGTTTGTACTCATAGTTAGCCTTACAGTAATCCACCTGTGACCTATTATGCTTGTTCAGACAAAGGTTGACATGCTGCCCAATTGGTGCCTGCTCCTACTTTGCCCTGTACAACCAATATAGCATCACATTATGTGCTTTGTGCATTACTGCTGTCCAGGAAAGGGGTTTTCTCTACTTTGATGGAGACAGGTTTTACAAGTAAGGTATTGCTGAGACCATACAGCTATGTGGGTGGTCATATATCTGTTTGTAGTAGGCATGGACACAGGGTCAGAACACAGTTGGCCACCTCTACAATTTCAACGTGATACTCATGCTCATTATACTACCCATGTCTGTGTCAGGGCAATGACACATCCAGTAGCTGTAGAGGTGTAACTCTGTTGGATGTACAGAAACTAAGGCTACACACATGCAAAACATGTACAGGTTATTTACCTGATGTTTTGCATCCCATGTCAGTTGTTATGAGGCAGCCAGGTACACCTAACCATACATACATATGCACAGGTAATCCCTGCTATACATTTCTGTTCTATGTCAGTATGGCACACTGTAATGGCAGCCTTGCTGCTCAGTCAGTCATGTCAACCTGTTAGAGCATGACATCTGTACGACAACGCACATACATGGTGGGCTATGGGCCACAATTAGTGACAATTTCTTCATATTGCTGTAACACACATATGTCATTTGATAGTGCAGTAGCCTTACATTCACAGACAAACCCTGGAGAATGTCTAATGCTCATATGGCAGGCAGAGAGGTGAAAGGTGAAAGGCTAGGTGTGTGGTAGTGAGGGTAGGAACTGTTAATGTTGTGAGTATGATTCGTATGGGGACAGAGCTAGCTGATAGGCTGGACAGAGGAAAGGTGGATATATTGTGTGTGCCAGAGACCAGATGGAAGGGGTGTACAGCTGTGTGTATCGGAGTTGGGTACCAATCATTCTATCATGGTGTGTATGTGAGGGAAAATGGTGTAGGAGTTAACCTGAAGGAACATTATGCCAAGAGTGTGTGGAGGTGATAAGAATGTCGGGTAGAGTGATGTTCAGGAGAGGCTGGGAATTGATGGTGTAATGCTGACAGTTGCTAGTGCATATGCTCCACTAATTGCATATGTGATGGATGAGAAAGACGTACTTTGGTGTGGTTCAATAAAGTGATGTGTGTACCCAAGGGTGAGTGAGTGGTGATTGGAGCAGATTTCAATGTGTATGTTGGTGAAGAGGACAGAGAGGATGCAGATGTGATGTGTAGGTATGGTGTTAAGCAAAGAAATGCAGAAGGTGAGATGGTGGTGGAGTTTGCAACAGAGGTTGGACATGGGTGTGGTGAATACTTAGTATTACAAGACCGAGGGGCATAGGGTGACATACAAGAGTGAAGGAAAATGCATGCAAGTGGACCTATTTGAAGGGGATTGGTAACTGTAAAGTGGTGACAGGGGAAAGTGTAGTTAGGCAGCATGAAAGGCTGGTCTGTGGGACGATGTTGGTGATCACGAAGAGGGGGAGGGGTGTGAGGGCGGCACCATGGATCAAATGGTGGATACTGAAAAAGGGTGATTGTGAGGTTGAATTCAGGAAAGAGTTAAGACAAGCAGTGGGTGGTGAACAGTTAGCAAATATCTGCGTAACTACATATGAGCAAGTAAGTGAGATGAGTAGAACGGGGCTTGTTGTGACATCTGCACAGAGGAAGGAGGACAAGGAGAACTGGTGGTGGTATGAAGAAGTACAGGGGAGTATACAGAGAAAGAGATTGGCCAAGGAGAAGTGGGATTGTCAGACAGATACAGAAAGTAGACAGGTGTATAGGGAGATGGAGTGCATGGCAAAGAGAGTGTGGCAAATGCTGAGGATAGGGCATGTGAAGGGTTATATGTAAGGTTGGACACCAAGGATGGAGTATAGGACCTGTACCAATTGGCTAGACAGAGGCACATAGCTAGGAAGGATGTGCAACAGATAGGGCTGAGAAAAGATAATGGTGGAACTGCACTCACTAGTGAGGACAGTGTGTCGAGCAGGTGTAAACAGTACTTTGATGGGCTGTTGAATGAAGAGAATGAGAGAGTGAGAAGGTTGGATGATGTGGGTATGGTGAATCAGGATGTGCAACAGATTATCATGGGGGGAGTAAGGATAGCTATGAAGAGGTTTAAGAATGGAAAGGCTATTGGTCCAGATGACATACCTGTTGAATCATGGATGTGTTTAGGACAAATGCAGTGGTCTTTTTAACTGGATTGTTTACTGTAATCTAGAAAAGTGAGAGGATGCGTGAGGAGTAGATGAAATGTGCTTGGGAACTGATTATGAGAATAAGGGTGGTATGCAGAGCTGTAGTAACTACAGAGGGATAACAGTGAGATCAGTCACAGCATGATGTAATGGTAAAGGGTGGTGGAAGCTAGGCTAAGAATGGAGGTGAGGATTACCGATCAGCAGCATGGTTTCATGCCAGTATAGAGCAGTACAGATACGATGTTTACTCTGAGAGTGTTGATGGGGACATACAGAGAAGGTCGGATATAGCTGCATTGTGTCTTTGTGGCCTTACAAACAATATATGACAGGATGCCTAGAAATGAGTTGTGGCATTGTATGAGGTGGTCAGAAGTGGCGGAGGAATCCGTAGAATGCTACAGGATATTACAAGGCTACTGTGACAGCAGTGAGTTCTGCATTGAGAGTGACAGGTGTGTTTAAGGTGGAGGTGGGAGTATATCAGGGATCAGCTATGAGCCCTTTCTTATTTGCAGTGACAATGGACAGGTTGACAGACATGATCAGACAGGAGTCCACCTAGACTGTGCTGTTTGCAGATGACATTGTGGTCTGTAGTGATAGTAGGGGACAGGTTGAGGAGACCCTGGAGAGGTGGAGGTATGGTCTAGAGGGGGAGGAATGATGGTCAGAATGGTCAGCAGGACTAAGACAGAATATATGTGTGTGAATGGGAGGGAGGATGGAGGAATGGTGAGGATGCAGGGAGTACAGTTTGCTAAGGTGGATAGGTGTAAATACTTGGGAACAACAGTTCAGAGTAATGGCGAGTGTGTGGGGAGAAGTGACGACGTGAGGAAGGTCAGGATGTGGGTGATGGGGAAGAGTGTCATGTGTGATTTGTGGCAGACAAGTGCCATTAAGAGTGATAGGGAAGGTATATAAGAGAATAGTGAGACCAGCTATGTTAGATGGGTTGGAGACACTGGCATTGAAAAAAGAGGCACAAGTCAGAGCTGGACGTAGCAGAATTACTGATGGTATGATTTGCACTGGGTGTGGCCAAGCAGTGTCACAGTCAGTATTGTGCAACACACTCTCCAGTAGTGGTCATATGTGAGCCATCCTTTCCTGGGGTGACTCAGGTCCCTGAGCTATGTTCTGTGTCACTGCAGACTGACACGGTTTCTATGGCCATACGTTCTGCTCAGCAATATATCAGTGCAGCATGTGTTGTTGAGACATAATATTGTTTGAACTTCCTATTTTCCATGTTTACATGCCCCCTACTACATTCCATTGCAGGCTTGATTGTTTGACATAGCTGTGTTTATTTGTTTTCAGTTCAGTTGGTATACTCCATCAGTCTCAGTGTGTGTGTGTGTGTGTGTGTGTGTGTGTGTGTGTGTGTGTGTGTGTGTGTGTGTGTGTGTGTGTGTGTGTGTGTGTGTGTGTTTCTCTTTCTGAGACAGATGTAGGATATACATCTGTTTTGTATAGGAAGCATCTTGCCTTTAGTAGGTAATGCTCATGAGCAGCTGATGGCTTCTGCACCACTTGAAGTCCCCCACTTGCTAATTGCATGTGGAACAGCTGTGGTATCATTCCCATACCCAACAGCATGGAAACACACTCCTATAACTGAGTACTTCATGTGGGCATTACCCCTTTTCCTTGCCTGGGAGGAGTACTTCATGGAGGTGTGTGCGACAAACAGATACATATTACGTTGTTGAACCATAACAAGTTTGAATGCCATTTTGTCAAACCCATATGTTCGAACTTCGAAAAGTTAGAACGTCTGAATGGGGGATTTCCATTCAGTGCGGAAAGGGAAGATTTCCCTTTGCTGCACTGTAGTGTAATCTCGAAGTTGGTATATTTAAAGAGTGGGAGGTGTGGGGGGTGCAGGGGGTCTTGCCCCCCATGCTTACAACCGTCAGGTAGATTTTTTTTCATTTTTTTTTTTGATGTTTCCGTAATTTTGAAAGTTCGAACATATGAGTTCGACCATATAGCATTTGGACTTTTGAAAGTTCGACAACGTAATATGAACTCGTGACAAACAGAATCACAGAGTGTAGATGGGAATACCTCTTACGAGAAACACTGTGGAGACAGCCCAACAAACTGGGGAAGAATGTTTCAGACATAGGGACCGGTTATAAGTATTGCTGTTATACAGTTGAGCTAATGCTAGTCTGACAGGGTTTGTGTGGTAAGTGGTAACGTCCATGTGTGTTTCTGACTTCATATCCCTCAGAACAGATATGTTACAACAACCCTGTTACACCAGGAACTTTCTCAGTTTATGACTGCAATATGTCAATAATGACCATGTGTTTGAGCCTCTGCCCCCAAATATGTCAGGCTTTGTCCAGATGTCATGCTGTAAGAGGTGTATAGGTGTAGTATATCATTATATAGTCACTTCATTCCAGATATCATCCCAGTGATGTATCAGACTGCTAAACATGTTACGTGTAGAAGGCCTTATATATGAGGATGAAGCCTGGACGTTTTGTGGGACTCTATACAGTTGAAAGGACTGTGTATTTCTGGCAATTGTTGAGAGACTGTCAGGATTGTGTAGCATTGTATTGTGAATGTGTTATTTGGCCTGTGTAGGGAGGGGCGGGGGTAGATGTAACTGTTGAGGGTCCTTTTCTATCTGACTTTGCATTCTGCTCCAGCTTCTGATGCTCTATCAGCTGTATATGTTTGTAGGGGCAGACTGAGACATGTCCCATACCACAGTCAGGTGTTAGATTACACTGTGAATTGGGCCAGTATATATAGGGGTAGTGTGTGAGTGGCAAACATGCTGATGATTTTGTTCACACAATCCATATACTCGACTGTTCCTGTGACATACCAGTATGTCACTTTGAATGTGGTGAGATTGGTTCTAGGTATGCACTTTCACATTGGTGTCTGTTGGTCAGTGCTGTTATATCCCTGTAGTGCCTGATATATTTGCATTTACATGTGTATTCCCCCATTGCAAAATTGGGTTTGTGCTGTGTCACTCTGCCAGTAGTTTAGATAGTACTTGGTAACATGCCTAGCAGCTTAGTTTCCCTACTGTGATGTTATGTCCCAATGTTTATCAGATGTACTGTTGCCTGCCCCCCATACGAGTTGTATATGTCTGATTCATCAGTGGGATAATGTGAAGATGTATGTCAGTGAGTAGTGGGGAGAAATTTGGTTTTGGACATGGGCTATTCCAGTCAATATATGGTACAACAGACAGGAGGTTGCTACTGCATCAACTGTGTCACCTTATCTACTCCAGTATTTGGGATATGTTCCCAGTTTCATGGCTTTAACCCCCCCCCCCAGTCAGGCTTGTTCCAGATCTGTTGCACTAAGAGGTTCTGAGCATACCTCTCGACAGGCCAGATTGTTTCAGACTGTCCAGGATTATTACTCATATTTATGTTCTGTTCCACAGAATCATTATTTTCATTTCTGTGGTAAATCACTGTGATGATGTGAGGATTTCTGTCAGTAAATGACATACATTTCAATTTCAGAACTCACATCCTTCTGAACATGTATGCTGACACAAACCCTGTTACTGTAGCAACATTCTACATTTATAACTGCAGTACGTACATTATGTCCCTGTTCTTGGACCACTGTCCCCCCATTTGGCAGCCTTTGTCCAGAATTATTGCACTAAGAGGTATAGAGATATGGTGATTATATATATATATATATATATATATATATATATATATATATATATATATATAGAAGCACTTTATAATCTCAAAATACTGAAATGTCGAATTTCAGTATCCTGAGACTATAAAGTCGAAGTTTAAAAATAGCGAAAGTGCATAATTGCAAATTTGAATATCTCGAATTTGCGGTTATGGCTTTACGCTACGTAATGTCCGGGATTGTATGTGGATGGTGTGTGGTGCCATGTGTGGATTTAGGTGTTATATCAGGTAAGTGAGTGTTTTGTAAGGGTTTTGGGTGGGAGTTTGAGTGTATGTGAGTGTGCTGATATGTGTGTTGTGTGTGTGAGGGACTGCAGAATATGTGTGTGTGTGTGTGTGTGTGTGTGTGTGTGTGTGTGTGTGTGTGTGTGTGTGTGTGTGTGTGTGTGTGTGTGTGTGTGTGTGTGTGTGTGTGTGTGTGTGTGTGTGTGTGTTTGCTTTTGTTAACTGTTTGTGCCATCTCGGAGTTCATATATATATATATATATATATATATATATATATATATATATATATATATATATATATATATATATATATATATATACGTAGGGGGTGTGGGGGGGTGCAGGGTGTTGTAGGTTTGGGGATGTGTGTTGTTTTGTTTGTTTATGTTGTGATGTGGGTGTTGTGGTATATGTGGTCTGGTGTGTGCTGTGTTTTAGGTGTTTTGAATTTCACAATTTTGGTGTTTCGGTGTTGTGTGGATTCAATTTCATGGTTTCAAAAACTGAATTTTGAGATTTCAATATTTCGAGATTATGAAGTGAATCTATATATATATATATATATATATATATATATATATATATATTTCTTTTTGATATCTATAGATAGTTTATATAACAATATATATATATAGCACTATTCCTGCACTGAGTTTAAAGAATCCCAGGGATTATCTATTGACAAGCATGACCATGCATTACAATACATTGTGTGTGTCTGGACAGCAGACTGCTTACAGAGCCTATTAGTGCCATCGAATGTTGTCATTTAAGTTGTCTAAAACTTTCTTAAATGGTATTGTTTTAAATGTAACTAACAAAGAAAAAACAGGCATAGCCATACCTCACAGCTGTCCAGCATTTTACACAATTTCAAGATTTTTGCCTCCTTTTTTTTAGACTGTTCCTCATAAAATTTGTTCTTTTCTGGCAAATTATTGAAGATATATGTCACTAAATGAAATACATTTGAGTTTCTGACTTTGTAGTCTTCAGAAAATGCATGCTAATGCAAGACCTGTTATTCTACCAACTTTCTAACCTCATAAGATCAGTATTTACAATCTGTTTCTGATTTTAGATATTTATCTCCCCAATATTTTTGGCTTTGTCCAGGATCCTTGCACTAAGAAGTTGACAGGCATGGACATAGCCATACTTTTCAACCTCTTAGAGTAAGAAATCTGGACAAAGCCTTGAAAAAAAGTGGAACAAATAGGGACAATGTTTAAATATTGCTCTTACAAACTTAGAAAGTTGATAGAATAACGGGTTTTGCATTAGCATGAATTTTCTGAAGGGCATGAAGTCTAAAACTCAAATGTCTGTCATTTTCTAACTTCAGTCTTTAATGATTTGCCACTGATTTGCCAGAAAGCCACAATTTTATGAAAAACGGACCAAAACTATAAGGCAAAAATCTGGACATTCTGTGAAAATCTGTACAGTTGAGAGGTATGGACATAGCCATATCTAGAATGGTGAAATCAGTATTTGGAATGTAGTCATCAAGCATTGCAGGTTTATAATACTAGTGAGAGATATCTAGGTATTTTCCAAGTGTTATACAATAATCTGCTGTACTGCAGTGCTAAGCTAAACAGCATGGTATTGTATTTCAGGTGACTCCCAAATGTGTGATTACAGACTACTGAAGCAAAGAACATAAAGTCCTCCCTCTTCAACTTACTGCAGCAAGGAATGTATTAAATTTGAAAATAGAGTGTCAGCCGTGTATGATATATACATTTCACGAGCAGACCTTGGTTACAGTTAACCTTCTTTCTTTAATTTTTGCTACGTAGTTTTTATTAAACCATGTATTTCTCTATTCCTACTAGACATCCTGTATTCTTTCCTTGTAACTATCATATTGACAATGCCTTTTATTTAAGGTCTTGCAGTCTTTTGCCAAAGAGCTTGTCTGGGTCTAGAAGGTTTACCTTTGTTGAGCAGAACAGACTGCAATACATGTATATTAACAAACCCCTCCTTCAGTCAGGTACAGGTAATAGTACAGATCAAGATACCTAAACTTGTTACACAGTGTAATAATTTAGCGGTATGAGCTTAACTGGAAATCAAGTTTCACATTTTGTGATTGTTGTCTAAACTGCAGAGTGCGGTCATGAGTACCACATGATATTACAATTACATGTACTGAACAGTTTTGTAAGTGACATGTACAGTTTCATGCAGACAAATGAAAGGCCGCTGGTTCTACATCCTAGTATACAATCACTAATACACTTCTCCATACTAATCCTAGTATACAATCACTAATACACTTCTCCATACTAATCCTGGTACACAATCACTAATACACTTCTCCATACTAATCCTGGTACACAATTACTAATACACTTATCCATACTAATCCTGGTACACAATCACTAATATACTTCTCCATACTAATCCTGGTACACAATCACTAATACACTTCTCCATACTAATCCTAGTATACAATTGCTGATACATTTCATCGTACTAATCCTAGTATAGAATCATTATTATACAATTCCTCCTCTAAAACGTGCACGCTGATTGGCCAGCCCAACCAGCGTGCCCGTTGTAAATCCCTCAATATACTAACGGAAAAAGGTCCGGTCGCCCGGACTTTTTCCGTTAGTATAAAACACTGTCTCGCTATGTTAAAAGAGTTTAACATAGCGATACAGGTTTAAAAAAAGCAACGCAGATCTCCGTTGCTTTTTAAAGCTGTCTCGCTATGTTAAACTCCTTTAACATAGCGACACACTGTAAGCAACGGAGATCTTGCGATCTCCGTTGCTTTAAACCTGTCTCGCTATATTAAATGGGTTTAACATAGCGAGACAGCTTTAAAATAAGCAACGGAGATCTCCGTTGCTTATTTTAAAGCTGTCTCGCTATGTTAAACCCATTTAACATAGCGAGACAGTAAAAAGGAATGGAGATCTTGCGTTCTCTGTTGCTTTTGCCCACAGCTCTGATGTACTGCGTAGGCATGCGCAGTACATCAGAACTGCCGCGGAATACCAGACAGCTGCGGAAGGGCAGCAAAGAGGCATTATACAATGCCATTATTTAAGAAAAGTAATTATTTCTTTTCTTAAATAATGTCATTAATATAGCAATAACCACTTCTGGTGTGGTAATGCTGGATTTACCCACGGTTGTCTTTGTTTGGTCCCTCGGGCTTCACCCTCGGGACCAAACCACGCCAACCGTGGGTAAATCCAGCATTACCCACACCCAGGCATGGGTTATTGCTATAATATACTTCTCCATACTAATCCTATTATATAATCACTAATACACTTCTCCATACTACAGTTTCTCTTTTCTCTGCTCCCAACCATCCCACTTTTTCATTCAGGCATACTTTTCTAAAAATCTCTCTTTTTCATCACCCATTTATTAACTCTCATGCACCACATAGCAAACATTCTTCCAATTATACAACAATACTAACACAGTAAACTCTCATCTCAGTTGTCTTTTCCTGCCCAGTAGCAGTACTAACAAAGTAAACTATCTTCTTAACTGACTGATCAAACAAGAGAAAGCAAATGGCCACAAATGGCAATACTGCATATCTTGTTTGATATAACCTGCAATTTACAATGTCTACATATGCTGCCTATGTTGTTGTTTTTCTTTCGGCTTTTCCTGGTTAGGGGTCGCCACAGTGGAACTCCAGTCCGCTAATGATTGGCAATCGATTTTTACGGTGCCGAGGTGCCAGCCCGATACCCAACCTTCAACGAAGGCACGCCTATTCACGCATGTCTTTCGAATGCCACTCGACTGCGGGGAGGACATGCAGACTAAACACAGAAGGTGCTCCAGCTGAGAATCTAATGGGAGAACCTCTGGCTACCACTGCACCAATGCTGCCTATGTTACTATTCTTAAAATTATGTATTATTTTTTTCTCTTTCAGAATTTCTTTTTAATACTACTATGTAAATCTTTGTGTTTTGCATACAATATCTATATTGTTTGACTGCTTTAAATGTTACCTGAGAAGCTTTTCTTTCTGGCCATCACCTGTTCCAAGTTAGTAAATAAATAACTAATCCCACATTGGTTTCACACACACTGAATGCAGTACTAAAGGAGTGTTTCCCAGTTTGTAACAGCAGGTAAAGATGCTTCCGGTTGCTTTTGGCTGGCAGCTTCCCAAATCAGAGCTAAAAATTCAGTAGCTGTTATTTAGCAGTTTGGAGTACAATGGCCCTGATAATTACCCAGCATATTCACAGTAATGGAACAGTGTTCTTGTAGCCTCAAAGGTAGCACAAAATAAATGTGTGCCTTTCCTGGTCTAATGCTCCAGTTAACTTCTCATTCTAGAGATCATGGTTTCTAGGGAAAAAACAAAGTTCTTGTGATGTTACAGCACAACAGAAACAAAGTTATACATTAGTGAGCTGTTGTTGAAGTCTGTCAGGATAATGCATAATAATATCCATTTCTGTGAACCTTTAGTACTGGATATACAGGTGGAGCAGTGACTGCATAGGTGCACTGTCAGGGCTCCTTCAGCTTTCTAGCTTTTGAGAAAATTGTGATCATTTATACAGTGTTACCCTGTACCATCATGAATATTCATTACCTGTGTACTAGACATACTAAGTCAGTCTTTATGATCAGTTGTGAAGAATGGCTTTCACAGCCGTCTGTTAAGTTGGCTGCTAATCCACTGTGCTGCTTTCCTTGTGATGTGGAAGGTACAGCAGGTATACTACAGGTCTATACTTACTTGAAACATTGAACAATCTAAAGCATGCTGCAGAGGGTAGAGGCATTTAGTAGTTGACAAGCATGACTTGGGCATGCTGCAGAGGGTAGAGGCATTTAGTAGTTGACAAGCATGACTTGGGCATGCTGCAGAGGGTAGAGGCATTTAGTAGTTGACAAGCATGACTTGGGCATGCTGCAGAGGGTAGAGGCATTTAGTAGTTGACAAGCATGACTTGGGCATGCTGCAGAGGGTAGAGGCATTTAGTAGTTGACAAGCATGACTTGGGCATGCTGCAGAGGGTAGAGGCATTTAGTAGTTGACAAGCATGACTTGGGCATGCTGCAGAGGGTAGAGGCATTTAGTAGTTGACAAGCATGACTTGGGCATGCTGCAGAGGGTAGAGGCATTTAGTAGTTGACAAGCATGACTTGGGCATGCTGCAGAGGGTAGAGGCATTTAGTAGTTGACAAGCATGACTTGGGCATGCTGCAGAGGGTAGAGGCATTTAGTAGTTGACAAGCATGACTTGGGCATGCTGCAGAGGGTAGAGGCATTTAGTAGTTGACAAGCATGACTTGGGCATGCTGCAGAGGGTAGAGGCATTTAGTAGTTGACAAGCATGACTTGGGCATGCTGCAGAGGGTAGAGGCATTTAGTAGTTGACAAGCATGACTTGGGCATGCTGCAGAGGGTAGAGGCATTTAGTAGTTGACAAGCATGACTTGGGCATGCTGCAGAGGGTAGAGGCATTTAGTAGTTGACAAGCATGACTTGGGCATGCTGCAGAGGGTAGAGGCATTTAGTAGTTGACAAGCATGACTTGGGCATGCTGCAGAGGGTAGAGGCATTTAGTAGTTGACAAGCATGACTTGGGCATGCTGCAGAGGGTAGAGGCATTTAGTAGTTGACAAGCATGACTTGGGCATGCTGCAGAGGGTAGAGGCATTTAGTAGTTGACTTTCATTTTCTTTGCTGACTTGCACATGTACCAGCCTAGAAACACTACATATGGATATAGTGGTCAGTGCTGGAGACAGTAAGACAGTATATCATCATTATGTGGGTAGGGACGCAGTCTCATAATTTATATTTAGAAGAAACAATCCACTCCCGGTATGCTGTCACTGTCTTACCTGTGCAATAACTGGCCACTACTGCTGTACATCAGAGCAGAATTTTATCTTTGCAATCTCCCAAAATGTGTGATGAACAGGAAATGACTACTTACTCTGCAGTGGATTACATAATGTTTAATAACAGCACAGGTGTGCAGCTGTCATTTGAAACCAACAGTATCAGATAATACGTTTCAGTCGGACTTGTGCATTATTTTCTGTTCTGATTTGATAAAGTGTCTTTTCATAGATGCATATGTAAATAACTGTGTGCAGTTATGCGGTTATACTAATGTTTGAATTTACTGCTTTTCTGTCTCCATTGCTTCTAACAGTTTGTCAAATAATAATTGAAAGTTGTTTCTAATGATTTTTTTTTTTATTGCATTTTTTTTTGTCTTACTGTAAATGGCTTCAACTGTCATATATACCTGTAAAATATTAAGAAAGTAAGATAGCGCCTTCACTGCAAAATGAAATCACCTGATTCTGGATTAAGTAGCTGCATACATGTCTAAAGAGTTTGTAATTTGTTTCTGTCCTCCAAAAACTTAATTTAGACTTTTATATGTGCAATGCACCTCTTCAGATGATGTATGAAATAACTTTACCTCATGGCTCAAGGACAGTCAAAGGCAAAAAAAAAAAAAACATAGTAATCTCTGAGTACCTCATGTAAGCAAGGAAGTGTGACAACTGTACAAATACACAGATAGATGTTGAGGGTTATTTTGTCCCCCCCAACAAAATAGGAAGCACTGTTTAGAGCAGTTTCATATGTAAACTACCAAAGAATGTTCATTAAAATTTAAATGTATTTCTCAAAAAAGTTTAAAAACAGCATGCCCTTGCCCTGTGATGTACATTAAAACCCCTTTTTATACACGTGTGTGTGTGTGTGTGTGTGTGTGTGTGTGTGTGTGTGTGTGTGTGTGTGTAGCTCACACACACACACACACACACACACACATGCGCGCACACACAGATAGCTAGCTAACTAGATAGTTAGTGGGGTCTATATTATAAGATCGACGTTTGAAAACATCAAACAACATATGGTCAACACCATCGACCTTATAAAAAGACAAAAAAACCCCAAAAAAGTACCCTGACGGGGTTTAAGCAGGGGGGCAAACCCCCCTGCACACCCCCCGCTACTTAAATATACCATCTTCGAGACCGCACTACATTGCAGTAAACGGAAATCTCCCCTTATGGAGATTTCCATTTACACACTCGAGATTCTGAGCGTTCAATATTCTCATGTCGACAATGTCAGATTCGACATTGTCAACTTTCGAGAATATAATATAGACCCAGTTGCTGAGAGGCAATATATGCCTGACCTACAAAGCATCCTTTGATATTGATCTGATGGACCAGCTGCACATCCACAAAACAAATGCTATTGGAATTACCTGATCTAGGGACCTAAAACCACATCTGTAACATAAGTAGGACATGTTGTAGGGACTGGCATGTGTCTCAGAGACAACGTCTTCTCTGGTTCAGGCTTATCATCCTAGTGAAGCAGAGTTCTTCCCTAACCCAGTTCAAACATAACTTGGATCAGTGGATGGGGAATCAGAAATTTACCCCCTGGTCTGGTACGCATGTCTCTAGTAGACAGAGGAAGCCTAGAAATGCTTGTCCACCCATGTCCAAGCCTAATTATGTCCCTTAACATAACATCAGGTTATCAAAACTTGTTAGATACATTAAAAAAACCCTTGGGGTCATTAGCCTGGTAATCACCACTGAATCTATTAACCTATAATTTGTCTGTCCATCAGCATCTACCTATGACTTCCAAAGTGACTGTACCCAGTTCTGGAAATCTTTTTTTTTTTTTATTCGTTATCATGATATTATTGTTTTGCTCAAAATATCCATTTCAAAGTTAAGCCAAATATAGTGAGATTTCTTTCCAAGGCAGAACCTCCCTGGAAAAGATACTCCTTCTACAGACTGCTATCTTCAGTACCTTTTCTGTTAGGTAGAAAGTCACCAGACTTCCTCTTGTTAACTATTATACTACATTTAATAAAAAGACAGTGAACCTTTGTGAAGTACAAGAAGCAATTGGCATTGGGAGAAGGAGCATCTGCCCCTCCTCTAGCAGGAAAATCATTGACCAGCGGCTATAGAATTATGATGGCACCCAAAGAGAAAACTGTATGCCTAAAATACTGATGATTAAGAAAATTGCACGCAGGGAGTATTATTCTGCAGATGACCCATCAGCATTTGCTGGTCTCAGTGAGGTGAAGTCTAGCCAGTCTCCAGGAATATCACCTTCAGCTATTGCTTCCCCAATTGCCTTAGTACCTCCAAAGGCAGACAGTAAGACTGCCTCTCCCCCCTTAACAGTCAAGCCTCAGAAACTGTTTTCTTAAAACCAAGGCTGGATTCCCAATCATCTGCTATGAGCTTCCACTAAGTTTAAATTCTGAATATGTCATGTCCCCAGTCTACACTACTTTATATTTCTTATTATTATTTATTTTACATTTGTTAACCGGGAAAGTCCGACTGGACACATGTCCTTTTTCAGCGGAGGCTCGGGGAGAAAAGCTCCATGTACACAGTAAAATATTACATTAGACAGTTGATATACAGTTAGATTACATGCAATCATATATAGTATCCATACACTTTTTCTACTAATAATGCTATTGAAAAATAATACCTTAAAAAGGAGTTTAGACATCAAATACTTCAGAGTATTTGGGATATATATACATTATAAAATAGCTGGTAGGATGTAATATGTATAAATGATAGATTGGATAGGAAGGGTCTGGGGAGAGAGGACAGGTATAGATAGGGAAATAATGAGTTGAAAGTGGGGGGGGGGCTGATAGAGAGACATATAGAGGAAGAGGAATAATTCAAAGGGTGTAAATAATAATAGTATTGGTAGGTGTGCTGTACCTGAAGTCAGTTGGATATAGGAAAGGAAGATGACACTTAGGGGGAGAAGCAGAGAGATGTAACAGGAGAAATGATACTGGGAAGTAGAGCAAGGAAGGAGAAGTAGTGGGGTGGGAAACAGAGAGAGAGATGTACTGGTAGGGTGACAGTACTAGTAGGAGATTAGTCTGGGTTGTTGCAGTTACATAACCAAAGATGCTGAAGATGGGATTTTATGGCTTTTTTGAAGGGGGTGACCGAGATCACACTTCACTACAATAAGATGAGTTATGTTGTAGTATAGCAACTTGGAAGGGAACATTATTAAGGTTACAACAGGCAGTCATGAAGCACGCAATGGTATGCTTGTCATTATGTTCTGTGGAGTGTAATCTCGGAGTTGATATATTTAAGTAGCAGGGGGTGTGGAGGGCGCAGCCCTCCACATAGGGTGTCCAGGAGGGGCTTGTCCCCCCTGCTTATATTTGGAGAAGAGTAATATGTTATGTATGTACTTGTGCTTGAATATAGTAAGTGTTGGTGTCCTATGTTTTTTCGATATTATGAGAGTTACTATTTTGAGTTTTCAATATTTTGATCTTTCAAAATTTTGGTTTCAGTCTTTTGGGATTCAGGATTTTGGGCTTTCAAGATTTTGAAGTGAACCCTTATATTAAATCCTTGCATGCTAACACAAAACCTATTATTGTTTTGTGTTAGCATGCAAGGATATAAAGTCTGAAACTTAATTGTATATCATTTCTCAGTGATTTGCCAGAAAATCACAGATTTGATGAGGACCAGACCAAAACTATGAGTCAAAAATCTGGATACTCTGCAAAATCAGGACAGTTGAGAGACATGTTTGAAAGAGTACCTTAGAAAGTGGCATATTAACATGAGCCAGCACAGTAGCAAAACAAAACCCACACATTGAATCACAAAACTACTGGAAAAATCAATAACGATTCAACTTTTTACTGATTACGACCTATTATATGACAAACAGCATCTTTTAAATCAAACTGTATTTACTGCCTTATTAGCATTAACCAATAACATTTACAGAAATACAGATGGATATATGTTCACTGGTGCTATCTGTGATGATCTAAACAAAGCTTTCAATTGGTGTCATGCACTATATTTGCTGTTCTGTTAACAACAGGCTAAATACAACCTCAGCCAACACCGTCATACCTCACAACTGTCCAGATTTTCAGAGAATGTCCAGATTTTTGCCTCATATTTTTGGTTCGTTCCTGATAAAATTTGTGGTTTTCACCAAATGACTGAGGATTGAAGTCACTAAATAATGACATACATTTGAGTTTCAGACTTCATATCCCTCAGAAAAATACATGCCAACAAAAAGCCTGTTATTCTAGCAACTTTCTAAGATTTTAAGAGCAATATTTAAAATCTATCCCTATTTTTGGGCCTTTATCCCACCATTACTTAGAGGCTTTTCCCAGATTTATTGTCTTAACAGGTTAAGAGACATGAACACTGTCTGAAATGACTCACAAACCTATATAAAAAAACAATTTAAAGTAACAATCTCTTCATCTAAATCCTCCTTTAAGCAATTTATTTGGGGTGGGCTTTCAGACCCCAGTGTTGCTGTTGGTGCTTAATAATATATTAACACTTAATCCTCCCTTCAAACTATCTTGGATGTGAATGATTTGGCTTCTACAAAAGTGCTCATCAACAGCAAATATGATTAATTGTACAATGAAAACTCATTTATATTAAGAAAGCATAAACAATTGCTTGCTGAATTCTATGTGCACATTTTAAATCAAGCACTACCACTGGGAACAAGGCAAGCTCTTTGCTTATAGACAGTGGTTCAGAAACAAATGTTTTGGCCATTTCTTTCCACATCACAGACACTTCTTCAAGTCATCTCGAGTGATTTAAAAAAAAAAAATCAAAACTTTTTAAAAGTAAAATAGGGAGTCTACAGCCTCCTGTGCTTTGTTAATGTCATCACATATTCAGGCATATGCATGCACGGTATACCACTAAGCCATCACTGGAAACTGTTATAAGCAGGACTAGACAGAAAAGAAATTAAGTCTTGTTGTGCAGTGTCATTATGTGAAAAAGGTAAAACATTTTTTAAGTAATGTCACTCTGTAATAGCACTAAAAAACATTTAGGTGTGAAGAATGCAGGTTTAACCGTGGCTTTTTATTTGTTTGTTTGACAGGTCAGGCTTCACCCTCATGACCAAACTACACCAACCATAGGTAAATCCTGCATTACCCATGTCTGAATATGATTTAGTGTTTAAACAACTTGATAGTTCACTTGCAGCTACCATAGGTTCTTAGATTCATAAGTCAATGCATGATTACTAATCGAGGAGACCATTAGTAGCCTACCTACAAAACTCCAAAATTCCAGGTTCCCATTGTAACGACTAGTAACAATCCTTCTCAATGAGGGCTTGAGGGGCCAGGCTCTGGGTATATTTTTTTACCATCTTTCGGTTTACATACAAAGACTTCCTAATTAAAAGTGCTTAGGACAACAATACAAAAAGCAATGTTTTTCTGATCCTTTGAAATACTACCAAAGTTATCCACCTAACTATCAGTTACCATCTACAGTGGATATAAAAAGTGTGCACACCCCTGTTAAAATGCTATGTTTTTGTGATAACCCATGCAACACTGTGGATTTTTAGCATTTTTTTTTTTTGTGGATTTCTGTGAAGATTAAAGTCCTTTTGTACAGAGCTCCTTGTGGTACCTCATTTTTTGGTGATTTATGTGATAATAATGACTACTACTACACTTTCCTTTCAAAAATTAACATACTACCTATCTATCTGAGATTGCTCACTCAGTATATAACCTGATAATCCTTAACATAAGCATGTCCCTCTCTTTTCCTGGCACTACATTTTGTACTGGCTGTTATTGCACTCTGCTTAGAAGACTCTGGACCTTTAAACTTAAAAATACTTCATAATAAACACTTCACTGGAGAAAAAGAGTTGTTAGTCTTGCTGTTATATACATCTACAGTTATACAGCACATTACTGACTCTCGGCATCTAACACTATTGTTATATTTAACAAAATATGTTGGATTAGCTTAGAAGTAAAACAGTACATAGTAACATAGCACTAGTCACAGAATTCATTGAATCTTTTCTGTCCTAGTCTGCTGTTTATTGTGATTTGTTACTCTGCTCTTGATTCTGTTCAGTTGGCTGCAGATCATATTATTCTATTTTATCGTGTACACTGTATAGTGTTTTAATTACTCTTTCATGAAGTGACAGAAACGTTCCATTTACCAAATGATTAAATAAATATATCTTAATTGGCCTTTAGTGTTCACTTCTTATTCCCCATCTTTTATTTCCAGTGTTTTTACATCCTGTATTCTAACCCTAAAACTATGCACCCAGAGAATGTAATTTCTGCAACCTTCCCACACTGCCTGTGTGACTATAAATCTGCATGCTCCTCACCACCTGAGTGCATCACCTCTGACACCATTACATGTAACCCAATATATGATAGCAGTATGGTCTCCAAAACCCATGGTGGCTCATTAGTTAGATTCTGTACCCCACAGTTCCACAGTTAGTTCAGGGTTTGTACCCGACCTCTGTTATCTGGCTGTGCATTATTTGGATATTTTCTCCATGTCTGAGTGAATTTTCTCTGGGTACTCCTCTTTCCCGCCCCCTATTCAAAAACATGCTGGTTTGTTTGACTACTGTGAATTATATAGGATCATAGGAAGATACTAGGCTAATGGCCCTGGGGCCCTTACAAGCCTAGCCAAGAGTTTATCTCCAGAAAAGAAACATCAGTCAGCACTTGTCACCCCTGTCAATGAGGGACAAAGGTGGAACCTCCGGGACAAATTTGTGGTTTCCCATCCACTCATCAAGGTTGCACTTGAAGAGAGTCAGCAAGGTACTGTGTTTGACATGTATGGGAATTCTATTCCAGAGACGGGACAGCCTCTGGGAGACAAACCTGTCTCTCCAGCAGGTTTTGTTGATGTTGCATATTATATTTAGGCCTATCAAGCAGGTAATGTGCAAGGAGTTAGACTTACAGATATGGAGCATCTATAGTAGGGCAGGGTCCGATATTGCCTTGTAGGCAAGACAGAGATCACCTCTGAGCAATCTGTATGATACCGAGTAAAGTGATAGTGATTTTAGTCTGTCCACATAGGACAGGTGTTGGAGGCCATGGATTCTTTTTGTGAGGTATTTCTATGGCCTTTCCAGTTGGTGCAGGTGTTTGGTTATTGCATTTTCCCATGTCTTTGTGTCTCAGGTCATGGCTCAAAATGGTCAGAGTTAAGACAAGTTGACTTGCATAGTTAAATGATTAAACTGTAAAACTGAACCTTTAAATGAAATTTAAATAGTGACAATATATAGTTACATTAACCCTGCTTACCTAAATTCAGTACATTGTTAATATTCACCTATCATCCTAATTATTTTAGTTATTGCTCACCTGTTATTCAGAAAGGTTTAATTTAGGAGTCATTATGATGCACAGCTCAGTTTCTGCCACTGACTCCAGTACTTTCAACATTTACATTGAATGCTATCTTTTTGTGCAGGTTGATATTCATCAAATGTGTCATTTTGTATTTCTTATATTAAATTTCATTTGTCATCTTTTACCCAATCTCACAACGTATATATCTTCCCTTACATGTTATTCTACCCATTCATGACATCCTTACAGTATTTCTGTGTAAATAGAGTAATGTATGTCTTTACCCAGAAATCTGAAAAGCATCAGGCCAAGTAACAAACCCTGTCACACGCCACAAAGTACTACTCTTCCTCAGGACAAAGACCTTTTAGCAGCCATCTTATTTGTCCCTTTAGTCAAGAGATTTGATTGTATGCTATTAATCCGCACTACACATATGTGTTTTACTTCTTGTACCAACCTTGCATCTATAACTGTGCCAAAACGTTTTCCATAATCAAGGTGCATCATATCAAACAATGCCTTTCATCCAATTTCATCACCTGCCTCCTAACACTGAATTACAATGATATCAAACAATACCATTCATCCAAATGTGCCACCTGCTCCTAACAATGAACTAGAATGAACTTCTTGGCCATCTCTTTGTAAACTAACTCCTGAAGGAGAAGGTAATGATGCAGTCTGGGGGCCAGCACAACACCATTTCCTTCAGATCATGGCAGAGTTGCAAGCTATAAATACTCGCTTTTCTGACTGTAATGTTCTCTCTTCACACTCCAATCAACTGCAGGAGGTCAATGTTGGCACAAAGGATTTTGTGAAGAAGATGGATGTGGCTGAATCCAAAATGGATTTATTAGAAGCAAGCCAAGTCAATGCCAAAGAAAGAAGCTATTGAATGAACTTCATATTTAGTGAGGTTCCCAAGTCAGCTGAAAGTGGGGACTACATTAATTATATGCAAACCAGACTCACTAACTGGGCTAATCTTGCCAGGATCACATAAAAAATAATGAAAGTACATCAACATTTCTTTACTCAGTGGCTAAGAGCATATCTGCTGAGACAAACTGTGGTGAGATTTGAAACTTACTCTCTAAAGGAAAATTTGTAGTCCAGTTTGTATGTACCAGGGAACATTTTGTCAATAAGAAATAGTTGAGTGTACTGTGAGCATTATTTCTCACCCAAGGCCAATCAGAAAATGGCCTCTTTCAGAGATGCTGTCAAGCTCTGCAATGCACTGAGGTGGAAAATAAGACTGATATATTTAACACTGCTTGAAATTTACATGCCAGGGACCCTGTTGCCTTTATCTCTCCAGTGGTGGTGGTGGAGCATACCTCTAACTCTCTAAGTACAAGAAATCCAGGGACAGGTTTAAATTGGTACTCATAAACTTAAAATGTTGTTAGAATAACAGTTTTTGTGTCAGCATGCATTTTTCTGAATGATATGAAACCCAAAATGCAAATATATGTCATAATTTATAGACTTCAGTCATCAATGGCTTTGCACAAAACCACTAATTTTATTTTATTTATTTTGCTTACCAGGTTTGTCTGACTGGGTGTAGTCAAAAACTTTGCAATGGAGGCCCAGGGAGAAAAGTTCCAAAGTATTATAAATATTTTTAAACATATTCAGTAATATACATGAACAGACACTAAATATACATTACAATTACACATACATTTGCTAATTAGATTACATTCATACGAAAGCAGAGGCAACTATTACAGTATAAAATATACTTATGCATTAGTAGATGTTGTACAGATAAGCATTTGAAGATCTGTATTAGTGACCTTGTCAGAGCGATAACAGGTCATGTGATCATAACTCTCAACTGTCCAGAATTTCACAGAACATAACAGATTTTTTCTCGTATTTTTAGTCTGTTCCTCATAAAATATCTGGTTTTCTGGCAAATCAGTGAGGATTGATGTCACTAAGCAATGAAATATTTTTTGAGTTTCAGACTTCAAATTTTTCAGAAGATGTATTATAATACAAAATCAGTTATGCTAGCAATTTTCTAAGTTTATGAGAGCAATAATTAAACTCTGTTGCTATTTTTGGGCCTTTGTCCCCCTAGGTTGAGAGGTGTATATGTGATTAGTGCTTAGAAATTCAAATAAATGAAAGAGAGGAAGGAACAGACCAAACATATGAGACAAAAATCTGAACATTTCGCAAAAATGTAAACAGTTGTGGGATATGAGGTGGAAAGGAAAGTTCAAACTGTAGCAGACAACTGACAGATCCATTGAACATGTGAGCTCCTGGGGAGGATAATCCATGTCTGAACGCCCTAAAAGGGGACATTTCTCTTATTCAAGAAATGTCTGTAGGAGACTCAGAAAAGGGTTCACCCTGCTTGAAAAAAACACAAGAGTTTTTAAAAATGGGATCTAATATAACAACTCAAGCTGTGATTAAAGGCTTAAAGTTGTTATGTTGGCCGAGTTGTTATATTAATCACACTGACAAAACTTTACGGCAGCATTTATAACATTTTTGTGGTGATCTTAGCCTTAAGGCTCAATAGATTTCTGCCCTTCCTGATTTATTTGGATCATACTGGATTTGTGCCGGGGATGGAGACAGCAGACTACATCCTAAAGACTGTGACCGTTACTTAGAATGCTGTGAGATGTAAAGAAGACTCTTAGTGGCCAGCTTCAGTACAGAGATGGATTTAACAGAGTGAGCTGGAAATACTTATTTCAATGAATAGAGTTTATGGGCTTCTCAAAAAAGTTTGTAAATGTACTGGCCTCTCTTTACAGTAGTTCCTCTGTAAGGGTGAAAATAGACACAAACCTGTCAAGTTCTTTTTTAAGATTATTAGTGGAATCAGGCAGGGCTGTCCACTCGCTCCTGCCCTTTCTGCTCTGAAAATTAAACCATTAGCTCACTGGTTGACACAGTCAGGGTATCTCAAATATAAAATTAAGAACACTATCTGTAAGTTGTCATATGTGGATAATGTGATAGTTTATCTCTCTGACCTGAACAGGGATTTGTGTGATGTGTTTGCATAACTTAGGAAGTCTGGGAAAAATCTGGATATGGACAGTCAGAGTAAAGTAGCACCCTCATCCAAATATTGTAAACAAATATCCCTTTCTGAAGGGCAAGGATAAAGGGAGATACCTAGGCTTTAATCTAGGCCTAAGCTTGAAACTCAGTGTTAACTATACATATTAGAACAGTTGTAGAAAAAAAATCAAAAGCACTTCTCTACTTGGAAAAATCAGATTTTGGACTCTCTTCAGAGGCTTCAGACATTATCTTGACTTGTCCTCCTATTGGTGTTGTATGCTGCTAGTGGAGTCTTTGCTTTCCCATCAGATGCATTGGTTCTCTGGCATTTGCAGTTTTATTCCTCTTACAACTTCCACAATGTTGTTCCATGTATGTAGAAACAATGTGATCTTCTATTAACCCTTGCTGGTAACCTTGACTCTATAGACAGTGTTGAATACTTAATTGTTCCCCTGCTTTTCTCCTTGTCCATTTATTTTTCCTGATATAATTTCCATTATGGATCATTATCTTATGCATAGCCTGTATTTCATGTTTACCATCCATATCTTTTCAGTTAAGAGCAATGGCTTAGTGCCCTTCCTACTCTACCTCCTCCTCCTTATACAGTGAACTCTGACATCCTCTAGCCATCTCCTTCATTAGTTCCAGAACAATCAATCTACATGGTCCATATTAACTGCAACCTTTTGTTATCTGGCAGCATTCCCATCATGGAGAATACAGGCTTCTGAAGTCTAACATAGTTTCTGTTAAGTATTTCTAACTAATGTGTCTCACTTCAGATAGGGCTGACACATGGGCATTGAACTTAAGGGGATATTTCCTAATTGCATTTTGATTACATTATTGGTATTTAGAGCCACATCTAATTTATTTTATCCGTGATGGGCTCCCAGTCCAGTGGATCGGCATAATGTTCCAGTGTAACATGTAATATAAGTTTGTTCCCTAATACATTTTGAAGCTGAAATAATGCAGTTAATTTCTAGCATATTCAGCTCTCTCACAACATTAGGTATTCTTCGTGATTCACTGTTGCAGTTATCACCTGTGGGTTATCCCTGCTGTGGTAGCCCTTGGTCGGCCCGAATACCAGGTCAATGCTTTTGTGCACCGGCTGCAAAACACTTTGGCCCTGGCTATAGCTTCTGCAGACAGACTTCCGCACACAGAAATATGACTGCCTGGCCTTCTGCCCTCACTGCATTCAGAAAGTCTGCTCAGGAAGCCTTCTCAATCACCTCACACCATCACTCCTCAAAAGTTCCTTCTCAAAAAGAAAAATCAAAAATCAAAAAAAACCATTGCAGCACGCTGAGGGGCACTGCTAGCTGAGCACCCCTTTCCAATAGCAATCCAAATAAAGCAAGAGCTTCCTGCCTCTCTCCTTCCTTCTCTTTCTTTCAGCTGCTCATCTCCCTCACCTCATGGAAGCGCCTGCCCTGCATGCCATGCAGCCCATGGCATCTCATCCCTTCTCATGCATAGGACAGTCTTCTCTTCTCCTTCATCCTCCATTTTCTGGCCTCACCACACCACACCTCTCTCTGGCACTTTGGGTGCACTCTAGCGCAGGGGTGTGTGCATGGCCTTTTTTTCGAATGTCAAACCTACTTGCACATCAACGCGATGGCAGTGCAAAAATCCAGGCTGAATCTCTCAGGCAAAACAGACAAAACAAGACAGTAAACAACAACGTCAACATGGGGGCACCCAATCTTACCCCCTGTGCAGGTTAAGGATGAGTTTCTGGCTTACCCACCTCTCAATGGCCACCTCCATAATTGCCCAATACTTACCAGGCAAGAATGGCATCAACAGACGGCTGAGAAACCTACCATTTCGACCCCAACATGAATGGCAGCTCACAGAAAATCTTTCTGCCAAATCAAATCAGAGTGTTGGATTAAGTGAGTGGACCCTCGTGCCCCTCACCTCACAACCAGCTGCACAAGTTTTGTACCAGGGAGTATCACATGCCTTCCTTCCCTTCCCTCTTCTCCTCCCCTTCTCTTCACCCTTCAGAACCTTATCCCAGAGTTTCTGATCAAATATCATTGGAGATCCCCATTGTTCTCAAATTTACCAGATCATTACTACTTCTGGCCACCCTTACTGCTCCTTTGCTTACCTGACCTCAGACCCCTGACCCCTCCTGAGGTTCCTGACCCAGGGAGTACTACTCAAACTCTCCAGAGAGCCTCTCAAACTTTCACAGCAAATAACTCAAACTAAAATCCTGAGTCCAACCTAGGCAACAAGGCTGCCTGACATACACACAGGTCCTCACAACCCACAGAACATCATATGGAGAAACAAGAACATCATATGCAAAAAAATGGAATAACAAAACAAAGGAAAGTTTCCTTCCCTCCTTCCATCCCTCTCCTCCATACCCATCAAGCCTAGCAGAGCCTCTCATCCTCCTCTCCCTTCCCTCTTTCTCCTAAGGCCTCTCTTCTACCTCTGCTATTCTCCTCTCTTTCTCTCATCTCCCATCTAAGCAATTCCTCAGAGCCTCCTTTTAATATTATAATTCAGCCCTCCTCTCTCTCCTCACCCTGCCACCCTGGGACCTAAATTATGTGTTAGAGGTAACCTTGTACCCCCCTTTCGACCCTGTCATTTCTACAGATTTGAAATACCTCTTTTGAACTGCATTCCTAACTTCCTACTCTCAGCAGCCAGAGTCAGGGAACTTCAAGCCCTCCTGCCCCCTCGGGCCCTTCATAATTTTCCTTTTTCCTTTGCAGACAGAGTCCCCTGAGGACTAACTCCTATATTACTGGTGGTATCTGATGTGATGTGACCCTTGGCCATACACCTTCCCACCACCTCTTTCCCAACCCTGAAAACAAGGGAGGAAGAATTCTACTGGAACGCATTGCAGACCATCCAAAAAAACAGACAGAACACCATCCTTTAACCTTTGCAGCCAAATGGATTTCACACACATCTCCAAACCATCCATTTACTGGATTTGCCACACCCACTCCAGTCTGGCAACCTCCATGGGAAAGTACTCCTCCACAGTACCTGCCAGAACCACATCCTAACCTCTGCCACCTGGAACTGATCTCCACCTTTAATTCTGTTCTACTCCCCCTACCTCTTTATAAGCATTTCCCCCTACCTCTTTTTTCTCTCTTTGATTCCTCTGTCCTCTCTTCATTTCTCCTAGGGACCTTCTTGGGCCTTCCGCCTAAGCCCCCCTCCATGACTGCAACAGTTTTCCTTTTATGATCCACCTGAGACATAGTACAATTGTGTACACTTACCATAAATGTAGTTGTTTGTTGCAGTCAATGTTTGTGTGCATCTTATTTCATCCATCCCCCATTTATCTGTACAAGGGGACACATTAACACTTACTTTCCAGGGGTTCACCCATTCCACTTCTCTTTATTTTTCTTGATGGGTCTGATGGAGAAGGACAAGAAAATGCTGGCTTTTGGGACAGAAACTGATGGGTTATGACTGATGCTGAGCTGATGACGACTGATGCACTGATGTCAGAACGCAGACGGCGGCGGCAGGAGCTATTACAGGGGAGGCGCGGCGGGGGCGGACAGCTAACCACAGCAGGGACAACCCTCAGGTGAATACTGCAAAACATCTACATTTATGGTAAGTGTACACAGCTGTACATTCTGCTCTTCTTCTTCACTCATTTCTTCGTTCATTTTTCTTAGTTACTTCTCCTGTACCCATCAACACCACCATTAACTTCCATTGTAGGAGATTTGTAGGACGCCCAGTATATATAACCATATATCAACCCATATTTAACCTAGTCAAATAAATGTTCTTTTCCTTCTTCCTCTATCACCTCCTGTAACACACAACCACATCCCATAGTTACAAATTCCCTGATTCCTCCATTTACTCCTCCTTCCCCTAAAGTTTTAAACACGGGACTTCATTGTTTGCCTGTTGCCTGGGAAGCTCTGTTGTACTCTGCTGCAGTTGTTTGTAATAAAGCATAAGAAAAAATGGCATAATGGTAATAAAATGCTAGACCAAATAATTTAACTGTGTGTGGTTGTAATGTAGTTTTGTATGCTAATATACAAATACAGAGACAGTACAACTAATTTAGTCCACAGAATAATTACTAATTATAATGTTGATTTGAGAATAATTACTGTTGTAGTGTGTTGATTTTTAAGCAATGATGAGTAGCCATAGATAATACAGATAATATGTAATATGCAAACAGATACATTACAACTTATGTTCCAAACAGTCCAACAGAGCAGACACATCCTAGATCAAAACATTTAGAATTTTATAGTTGTTCAACTGCATTGCCTTTGAGGTCTAGGTCAGCAGAAGATTTTTTTTTTTTCATTCTTTAATGGAATTACAGTTCTAAACAGAGAGAGATGTTGTATCTGAATATACTGTATCAATAGTGTTTTATGGTGGTGGTATATACATTGAAATATATTGGTGGCAGCACCGTAAATGGTGTCTTGGAGGTAAGAATAAGTATAAATTAATAATAAGAATAGGTCAAATTTTACATTCCGTGATCCACAAACTTTGTGTAATCTTTTTGTTTCATTGTAAGGTTTTAAGGTTGGTAGCACAGGGGTAGTGGTAGTGTGGAGGTGTGAGTATAACATGAGGAATAACATAAACAAAACAACACCTTGAGTTTATATAGAAAGGCATAGAAAAAAGCAAAAAAAAGCAAAGACCATTGATTGGTGGTGGAATGAGTATGTACCATAGCTGCCTAGATGAACAGGGTGTTATACATGTGAAGTCCTTCCTTTTTAATTTCTCTTTTTTTTTAATTTCTATACCCCATGTGGAGATGACCCCCATTCCAAGTCAAAGTTTGATTAACATAAGATACTGTAATGTTCTAATTTTAATAATCAAATCAACTTGTGTTGTCTCTTCATCACATACTACTATTATATTTTTTTCACATCTGTTTTTTTTGAACTGTGGTAATGGTGATCCCATGTGATATAAACTTCATCATTCTCATGGACTTTGTAAACAATGTGTAATGCAGTCCACCTCCTAGGCCTCCAAATGTAACCATTTTTAGATCTATACATGTAATCAATTTCAAGGAGCCCTATACCTCCTTCAGAACAAAGAATATATAATCTTGGTATACACTGATTTTTGTATATCATTTGATAAACGTGAAGCATTTTTCTAGTTTTCCTCCCCAACTAATCCAGTACCTTTTGGGGCCAGTCAGTCACTCCAAAACTGTAAGTTAGAACAGGAAGAGTAAATTGGTTTATAGTTTGAACTCTGTTCCTAGATGTCAGAGCTGTTTTCAGTATTAATTTTTTTCTTCTAAAATATTCCTTACTGAGTTTTGTTCACATTTGTTCATGTTTTATTGTTTTTTTTCATGTTTTATTGTTGATCCTTCATCATTTCTCAAATATTTGTATACCCCTCCTGTTCAAGTTCCTTTTTATCACATTCCTGTTCCAGACAGATATTTTCTTGGTGCTGCAGCTTTCCTGCTTTAAATGTTACATTTACGATTTTATTAAGACCTAATGACATTCTTATATCTGATCTTAGATCTTTTATTGAAAATCACAAAAGAAAGACAACAGATGAACTATTCTTATATCTGAGAAAGTTTTGACAACTTCCTGTTGTGCTTTCAGCTCCTCATCTGATGAACTGTATACTTTTAAATTGTTAACAAAAAAGAAGATGATAAGCCCTTATACTTTGTCATTTTCTGGGAGCCAAATTGCAACCATGACCTAATCTGTTAAATAAACAGCTTAATGGATTATGGGTAAGACAAAAGAGCAAAGGTGACAAAGAGTCCCCCTGGAATATCCCCCTTTGAGGTTTTATCCCTGGGATAATAATTTGTCCTTCACCATGGCTTAGCTACAAAGTAGTTTATCACTGTTTCATGGTCACTGTAATGTAATTGATCAATGCAGGGTATATCTTATACATTTGTAAGCACTTCTTTATCCATGAATGTGGGATGCTGCAAATGCTTTTTTGTAAGCTATCCGTGACATACTTAGGTTCTTCCCCTTTTTACAATTCTCCATTATGATTTTATTTAACAAGTGATCCTTTGTTTACTATGACTTTCTTTTGTTACCCTTTTGTTCTATTGCATGATTGAGTTTTCTTCTAAATAACTATAAACTATGTCAGCATCAGTTCTAGTGTATAGTGTATCATCTTTTGAAGGCAAGTTATTAGTTTATACTTTTTAGTATAGCTTACAGGTTCACTCTTAAGGAGGAGTGTAATATTTCCTGTTGTTAACTAGGCAGGTGTGGATTCTGGGTGCACATATTAGTAGTTTGTGCTCCTACTCAGGACTAAATCTTCGTGTAAAGATGTTCCTACTTTTAGCCAGAAGTTAAGTACTGCATCTGGGTCTGGGGTTTTCCAACTAGGAGCTTTTCTTCCATTTCTTTCAATTTCTCTGGTGGTTACTTCATCCCATTTCATATGCTGTACATTTGAACTTCTTACTGTTTCTTTAACTTCTTCTATACATTCAGCATCTTTATTATGTTCCACAGGATCTTCAGAGATATTTCTCCAAGATGTGTGTATTTCTTCTTTTTTTGGTGGTGTTTCTATTTCTTTTGCTTTGTTTCCCAATTCTCTATAAAACTTGTTTGTGTCATCATTAAATTGCTTATTTTGTACTTTTCCTATATATATCTGTATATTGTGTAAGTTTTTATACCTGTGCTGATATCTTTTGTCCACAGCATAATTATCTTCTTCAATGTGATAAGTCCACTGGTACCAATTTTTTTTTCTTGTACAAATACAATGTGCTACTTTGTTCATGGAGAAGTTAAGGGATTTGCAGAGTAAATGCTTTGTAAGCAGGATGCTGCTGAAGGATTATGGTAGCTTTCTTCCTCAAGGGACTAGGGACAAGTTTCTGACATTAATTTGTAGCACAATATCTCAGAATATTTGGGGAACTTCATATAAAGAAGAAAAAAAAGATAAGAAATTGAATGACTTTAATGTTTTCACTGTACATTTGCAATTTGTTAAATGCATAACTATTATGTTTAGGTCAAAAACTGTTTTGACTCAAGATGATGATATGTGGTTGAAACTGCATTGTAATATGATGAATAATCCTCTTTTTTAAGAATTTTTTTATTAGTTTAACATATTTACAATATATACACAAAAAGGAAGAAATTCAACACCACATACAATGATAAGGAATTCACTGAATTATCAAGGTAATCTTATGCAATTAACACATTAAGAGTTCAGGATTTCTATTGCAACATTTCAAGGTTATCCCAACCACTAAAAGTCTTAGTATGATTTATAGAACTTATTCTGATCACTTCTTTTACAGCTGTACATAGCATTGCTGTTAGATTTAAAAATCCTTTGAAAGTAGGAACTTAGTTTGATTTCCAATTTTTTGTAATAACTTTTCTAGCAACAGCCAAAAGAGCCCAAAACAGTTTTTGCTCTTTGGCTTTTACAGATACAGGAAGTAGAACATTCATTGGTATACTGATCTAATTAAAGAACAATTATCAACCCCTTAAAAACATACTTATCTTTTCCCAATATACATTTAATTTTTCACAAGCCATAAACGTGGATCCCATCAGCTTTTACATCTTTTCTACATCTCCAACAAACTGAATAAGTCATTTTACTAAACATAGAGATTGTATAGAGAGTAACAAACATTATATGTATATATTCCCACATAGAAACTTTCCAGTACAAACTTGAAGAAGTTTGACTAACTGATTTAAATAATAAATATTTATTCTTACCATCTGTTGAGTCACTTAGTCCATTAATATCTAAAAAGTTCCAGAATTTTTCATCAAAATTATTATTAGTATTCATAATTAACATATAACTTGGATACGCTTCCTTTGTAGGCCAATCTACCTTTGATAACAACATTCATATATATTCACATAATGGGGAAATAGTGCTCTGGTCCTCTTCAGTCATATTATCTACAAATTCATTTAATTTCTTACTGATGGATAATATTAACTTGTTAGCAGATTCATCCAACTTGTATTCTTTATTAAATATTCTGGGGACTTAGCTTTTCCTTTTTCAAAGCAATCAGACCATAAGAATAATCTGTTCCTTTATAGTAAATTAATTTTAACATTGTTCTGAGTTTCATCAAATATAAAAGGTGTGTACAATGGGAAAGCACAAAAAATTCCATTTTGATATTAATGGAGTTTTAAAAAGATATTTTTAACTGCTTTAAGAATTGATTTCATATATGCAGAGTGTAAAGATTGAAATTAATTAACTTCTAAGGTAAATTTTGTTATCCAGATGAAAGGATTGTTACATATTTCTAATTTATCATATTTAATAAACTTATAAAAATGCTGTATATTTTGCTCCTACATGGTTTTCCATTGACTAGTGCAATCCTCCTATTTATTGATTATTAAGGCTTGTAGATTCATGGATGGAAATATTATGGTTAAATCTGTCAATCATCTATCTAATATTTTTCTAAGAAAAATTGGACTCTGTTGTTTAATGATGAAAAATGAAAATATATAAACTCAGAAAATTTTAGCAAAACTCCAAAAATCAAGTGAAACAGCACACACAAGAGATTCCATTTGAAGTTCTCTCTTATCAAAGTACTAGAATAGCACCTGTGCTGTTTTTATTTGATTTACAGTGTTTTATTAAAATTTCTTTTTCAGTTTACATTTTTGCCATTTTTCATCACTTGTCCTTATTTAGTTGTTTCTGATTAATTTAATTTTATTGTGAGAAGCTTAACAAATGTTTTGACCTAAAAAGAAGAACATGTAAGAACTGATTGTGTCACTTGCAAGTGCTTAGTATGTAAGCAGAAGAGTCATTTAAATGAGTTTCTTGTGCTTTATGTGGAGCAACTTTTTGTTATTTAGTTGAATATGGGAGGGCCATTAGAAATGTTATCTTGGCAGCAGATAAATATCAGATAACATATGTTGTACCACAGCATTGGCGATACCAGTTCAGAGTGGTAGGAAACAAGAAGAGCATGCTAAGATGGAAGGTATTATTTACTCTACTCGGCTTGCCCATCTTGGGGGAGAGGGCCTGTGGCTCACCATTTGGATAACACCTAACTGGGGCACTGAGATATTTTACCCATGGACCATGGCCCTAGAGAGCATATGCTGCTGTTGTCCACATGCACGGACATGCTTCTTGTGGTGTCAGCATGCAGTGATGCTTGGAGAGCCATCAAGAGGGAGAGGTACTCCATTAGTGAAGGTTAGGCTGTACCAAATGATCAGCAAGCTGCCCTGCTCTCTACCACCCAGCTTCATAATTGGAGGAACAGATGGGTGGAAGGGCCTTCACAGCAAGAATAAATGGGCTGTAGGGTTCTTACCTGGCACAGGAATGCCCAGCTCCTTTCCCCACAGATGTGCTGCTTGGGTGCATGTAGAATGACTGTCAAGTAAGGTCCTGGTGGTAAACAAAACAAACAAAATGAAAAACAAATAGAAGAAGTCTGTGTTGCATATAATAAAATACATGAAGTGGCAAACAAATAATAATTCATACAATTTAACTTTTGTAGAAAGGATAATTTTCTTCAGATTAAACTTTTTCAGACTGAATTATTTTCATAAAAATGCATTATTTCCATCACATTATGACTGTTATTCAAAGATAAAAACTTAGTGGAAGTTTTTAGGTGAGGAGGCTTATGTAGGCCCTTTTGATAAGTGTGCCATCAAAATGGCAGAACCAGAGGTATATATTTTTCCCAGTTTTTAATAAATTATAATGAAAGGCATGTAGCTCAATAAACTTGAATTGTGTGTGGCAACTGCATCAATTTATTTTATGTGATCTTATACATTCAACTGGCACTAAAGACATACTGTTAATTTTAATCTGTTATTGAAAAAATATGGACAGCTTTGCATTTATTAATTTCTCATGGCAAAACGTTCCTCTCTCAGGTTAGTTGGCATCCGCAGTAGGTGGCAAAATAAGAAAAACAAGTTAGCAAATGACTTTTGTATGGCTGGGTGTTTCCCTTTAAATTGATTAACATTCTGGTTGCTGTAAGTTCTCAAGATGACTTAGCTGTTTGAAGAATGGAAGGATTGTCTAAGCATTATGCTACTGTTTCCTGTGTGCAACAAAAGAAGTATTATCCATGCTTAGAAATGTTTTAAGGTTTCAGTTTGCAGCTTTTGGCTAGTTTATTACAAACAAGGAACCAGGGGCTCCCACAGCCCATAGGCATAGCATAATTGATTAATATTTAGAACACTTATAAACAGCTATTTGATCAACAAGAAGTAATCTCATTCAGTCAAAAATATTCCACTATGTTTCCTAGTTCCTAGCAAAGATGACTTGGTCCATCCATCGTTAGAAAGAATATTGGCATGGTTAATTAAGGCTTGTGGTACCTGTAGTTTTATTTGTGGAGATTGTGTATTACTTCCAGGTGGGTAAAGACTTCCAGGCTATCTTTTGTGATTACTAGGGTCACTATATCCATTAGATATGAGTGAAATTATTACCTGAGCAATTTTTAGCATAACAAACTCAAAAATGTTTTATAGCATTGATCACCATGAAATGCATATTGCAAACTCTTTGGAACCAGTCAGATTTGAATATTCCTTTTCAATTATCAAAGTTGTGGTTCAGCTTCAAACAAATATACCTTTATCAACTTGTCTCCAACAAAAGTTTTTTTTTTCTTTACAAAACTGCAGTTTATTGTTTAGTTTATGTGTATTTATTTGGTTTCTATTAATTAAAAAAAATATATATATATATATATATATATATATATATATATATATATATATATATATAGGAATACATGCATATGGTTGAAGACGCCATCTCCGAATGTTACATCCTCCAAACCTAAATGTCGAAACTCACAGGGGCGAACGGTCAGAATGTCGAGCATAACACCGAATTCGACATTTCCGGTCACTCAACCACCGCAACAAGCGCTACCATGGATCGAGAAGGAGGGATATTAGCCTGGCTGGCATTCGGTGTTCATGGATTCGCCGTCTGAAAATTCGACATTTTGCAAACTGGGGTCACTGCCTTTGACATTTAGGACATCAGAAAACTAACGTTTGCCTAAATGCATGTATTCTATATATATATATATATATATATATATATATATATATATATATATATATATTTATAATACATTGTCTCTAACATAATTGATAAAATAAATAGTTTTAAGGTGTGTTGTGTGAGTGTCAGTTTTACAGAGCCTGTGGATTACAGAAAAGTGATTATCTATATCAAAAGCTTTAGAGAAACCACTCTCCCCCAGTTATGTTCAGCACAGTGGTACTCAATGACTGCTGGTTGAGCTGTATCTACTCCTTGATATAGTCTGAAGCCATTGTGGGTAGATTTAACCAGGCTGTTTAGTTAAATTGATTTAGTAGCTGATTATGAAGAGGTGTCTTGAGTGTTTTGGCTGAGTAGAGAAGTTGGGGTCTGAGTCATTAGATACGAGTGTGAATTGATTTTGTGAAGTATAAGAATGATTTTTTCTACAGCTGAGGGACATGACATTATTTGATTCTGTGACTGATGATAAAAGGAACTGGATCAGGTAGATATGTACCACCTAAGAAAATAAATTTTAGTGATATATCATCAATGCCTGGTCAGCCATGGAACTGTAGCATTTTCAAGAGTTTGAACACTATCCAAACTGATATAAGTGAGATGGTGGATTGTGTTATACTGTATTTTGCAGATGCTTTATATTTCAAAATGGAGTTGCTATAAATGAATTTGGGAGTGCACTCCTTGAAATGCAAGGGGGATTTTATGATATTGTGGCAGGTAAAAGATTAGAATGTGGATTGGGTAGTTAGTTTTCTGGATATAGGTTCATAGATTAGTACTAGGCTATTGGCACTAGGGCCTATATAAGCCTAGCCATAACAATTCCCTGGCTATTTCTTCCCACACTATTTACTTCCCTGAACCCCTGTCGAGCAGGGCGACTGACGTGATCCCTGGGGTGAATTTTCTTTCTCCCATCCAAACGTCAAGGTTCCTTTTGAAGAGGGCCAAAGAGGCGGTCTGCTTGACATGTATGGGCAGTCTATTCCCGAGTCTGGGGAGTCCCTGGGTCAGGAACCTATCCCTCCAGCATGTTTTGTTTATTGTGATGACAAGGTTTAGATCCCTGGAGTGTGTGGCTCTGAGGGAATGGGATTTCTTTAAGTGCAGCATGTCCAACCGCTCTGGGTTTGACATGGCCTTGTATGTTAAGCAGAGATTGCCTTTGAGTAGATGATATGTGACAGAGTATAGCTGGAGTTTTTTAAGGTGGTCAGTATAGGGCATCTGCTTTAGGCCTGTGATTCTTTTAGTGAGGTATTTCTGTGACCTTTCCAGTTGTTGCAGATGTCGTGAGAGGTACATACCAAATGGGGCACTGTATTCTATAATGGATCTAATGTGGGATGAGTACAGTGGGACAATGACCACCTTTTTTCTGGATGAAAAGCCCTTAGTGATGAGGTGTGCCACATAGAAGGATTTCCTGACTGTTGTGGTGACGTGGTTATCGAAGGTGAGACCACTGTCCACCTGTGTCCCTAAGTCTCTTATTACACTTTCGGTGTTTAGTGTACTGCCACCTATGTGGCAATTCATGGGTACATGTTTTTTTCCCAAAGGGGATAACTATACATTTCTTGGCACTGAGCTTGAACCCATGGCTCTGGCACCAAGCATCTGTTTCTGTAAGTCCCTTTTGTAGAATATCCACATAATATGGGGATTCAATAATGGCTCCCAGTTTGCAGTCATCTGCGAACTTTGTTAGCCAGAGTCCCTTATTGTTGGAGTCAAAGAAGTAGATGCCAAACAAGAGCGGTCCCAGGACTGATCCCTGAGGTACTCCACTTGTCACTTGTCTGGAGCTGGATTTGGAGTTGGCTACTTTTACAGTGTTGGTTCTGTCAGTATGCCAGTTGGCAACCCATCGAGTGACGTAGGGATTAATGCCCAGCTCAGTAAGTTTATCTATGATTCCAGAGTGGGGGGTGGTATCAAAGGCCTTGGCGAGGTCTAGATAGGCTGTGTGGACCGCCTTACCCTCATCCACAGCTCTGGAGACTGATTCGAAAAGTCAGTCAGGTTCAGGAGACAAGATCGGCCCTTCACGAACCCAAACTAGGTAGGGTTCAGTGTTTGACGGTTGCCAATGTCTTTGTTTATAAGTTCCATGATAATACACTCCATGGCCTTGCAGATCAGGCTCGTCAGACTGATCCAAGGTGGATCCCCCCCTTGTGGAGTGGGATAACTGTAGCTGTTATTATTATTGTTATTATTATTATTATTATTATTATATATTTTTTTAATTTAATATCCTGGTAGGAGTCAAAGAGCTAGCAGAAGCACACAGCTTCTAGTATATAAAGCTCTCCTCAGTAAAACAGTAAAACAGCTCAAGTCCAAAGTAAAATGAGAGCGAGCAGCACAGCTGAAGCAGGTATTCAAGCAGATAAAACATTTATTGGAGTAAGCGCTTTCATGTCCCGATGGACGCTTCTTCAGACTTCAATACAAAATCACTCTAACAATGCAGTATATATATAAAAATAAAAGCAATGAATCAATTAAACAATCAGTATCACAGAAATCTTATAAAGAAATATTCACATATCATCAGATTTGCTTAAAACCAAACCATCCACATCTACCCCAATGTACATATATCATAAGTAACAGACATATATATATATATATATATATATATATATATATATATATATATATATATATACACACATATAGTATTTATACAGAAAATGCAAATACGTACACAAGTGCAATAAATGCATCTGGTTCACAATATAAACATCTTATACCTATTTAAAAAACTTCAAATACATATAAATAAATACATGTCTTTGTGCCTCAAAGGTCTATCAGCCAAAAACGGTCTTAGCACTACCTTGTCATAAAGACCAAACCCCTTGTCTGCCTGCATTCTAATTATCCATCTAATTTTCTTCTGCTCTGTATGATTTTTAAAATTTCCTAACCTATGGGTACGTGGTACTAATTCTATTACTAGAAACAAAAATCTAAGTGTGGTGCCATACTCTAGAGTATGTCTAGCCAGGGCATTTCCTTCATCTTCTTTATTAATAGCATAGATATGCTCCCTAACTCTATCTCTCAATGTACGATTGGTCATCCTTATGTAGAAACATGGGCATTTGGTACAATAAGCCAAATAAATAACATCTCTACTCATACAATCAGCATAGTGTTTAAACATATACACATAATTTGTGGAAGGGTGTGTAAATCTATCCTTACTGCACATATACTGCCAGTGATTGCATCGCCTGCAGCCAAACGTACCTTGTATTTTGGGAAACATTAAACTTGGTGTCGAACTTAGCATCCTTGTAACATAATAATCTTTTTAGTGATTTGTTATTACGATAGGAAAAACATGGTTGTTGTCCCACTATATTTCTTAACTTCTCATCTGATGTCAACATTTTCCAGTTATTATTTATAATGTCGCATATGATCTTATTATTATTACTATAGGGTATTACCATCCTGCATTCATTTGTTGTCCTAGAATTATTAATATTATGCCTGATGTTATTAGCTCTATTATAATTGCTAATGTATGGTCTACCTTTCCTAGACCTATCTATATATTCTGATGTCTCCAGTTTATCACACTCATATGGCTTATAGTCCCTATCCTTGAACTCATCCTTCAATTTTAATAGGGCTTCCTTACAGCTTAGGTGTGAACTGGTGAGTCTAGACACCCTTAGGCCCTGACTCTGTAGTACATTCTTATAGATGTGCTGGGAATGCATACTTTGTCTATGTAGGAGATTATTCCTTCTGCAATCTTTCCTATAAATCTCAGTATGGATCACCTCACCCTCCTTTATCAAAGACACATCCAAAAACTCAGTTCTATCTACAGACCATTTCGCAGTAAATTCCAAAAAGGTAGTAGTGGAATTAACATATTCTATAAATTGTTTCAATTCATCTACAGTACCATTCCATAGAAGGAAATATCATCCACAAAATGCTTATAACATGGTATAGAACCAGAGTACCTTACACATGTCTCAATAAACTGTCTCTCCCATTGTGCCATTACTAAATTTGCATAAGAATTTGCACATGGGGTACCCATGGCCACTCCGTTTATTTGAAGAAAATACTGACCATCAAACGAAAAAACATTATTATTCAAAACTAGATCTAGTAACAAAAAACATAGTTGAATCTTTTCACCAGCAATATTCTTAAATCTCATAAACTCCCTGACAAACTCAATTCCTACATCATTCAGAATTTTGGTAAAAAGCGAAACCACATAAAGTGTAACTAGAACAACATTTGGTTCAAACATATCTGAAAAAACATAATCAGAAAATGTACATAAAAAATCTTGTGTGTCCCTTAGTATAGTGTCAGTACTATCAACAAGACATCTCATTTGTTTCTCCAAATAAATTGATAGTGGTTCAGTTAACTATCCTTGACTCAACACAATGGGTCTATGAGGGGGGTTGAGAGTATCTTTATGTATTTTTGGTAGGCCCCTAATACTAGGGACATATGGATTTTGCACCAAAAAATACTTATATAACTCAGGGGTGATCATACTATTCATCAAAAATTCATAAATGGTTGCTTTCATGTCACTAATTAAACTTATTCAACTGACTATTGTTGAGTTTAGAATAAGTATCATCTTCATTAAGCATTTCTTCCATTTTCCTATAATAATCGATAATATTCATTATAACAGTTGCACCCCCTTTCTCTGCAGGACATAATAGTAATCTCATCATTATTCCGCAATAATTGCAATGCATTAAATTAATCAGTTGTTAAGTTATAAAAATGCTTGCGCTTTCCTAAAGTAAATAAATTCACAATGTCCCTTTCACAAGCCTTCTCAAATGCTTCTAATAAAGGGTGTAACTTTGGAGTATACACAGAAGGTTTTTAAAATCAGTAACTTCACTCACAGTATTACCATAAAGTAGTTTAAGCATCACGTTCCTGCAAAACTTTTTAACGTCAATAATATGGTCTACATTATCATTATTTAGTGAAGGGATAAAAGACAAACCTTTATCTAATAAAAAATGTTCAGCATCAGAAAGGATATAGTCAGAAATATTATGTACTAGTCCTCGTCCAGGCCTTCTTGTTCTGCACTTTGTTCTCTTGGTTCTCTTCCGAGTTCTTTCTTCTTTTTCTTCCCCTGCTTTGGGAACGTATTTGCTGGTTCTTCTGTTGTTGTTTTATGGTCAGCGGAAAAACCGTGAAAGTGGGCACATCCCTCTGCTTCTCTGCCTCTTTCACTTTCTTTCTCACATCCAGACCGAGAGAAGCACTTCCTGAAGTGGTAGGAGGATCTAAAATAACATTAGACACGCTAGTTGATGTAGAGGCACTCGTGGATTGTTCAGTATTAGCATCGGCCAAACTCTGATTGGTCATCGTAGCTGTCCTCGGCCAAGCAAACATCTCCCGTCTTCTGAAGTCAGTGAAATCTCTATGCAGCTTCTTCTTTTTTTTGTAATAAAAGTGTTTGTTCTAGGGCAGAAATATGAGCGATCAAATGCTCAATGAACATGTTCAATCTAGGCAGCAGCATCAGCACGCTAAGCCTTTCTTGAAGGCCATTGATCTCAGTTTTTAACCTTAATTGTTACCATTAATTGCTCATTACTCTTTAACAGTTTGGAGCTTTTCTCCCCAGGACTCCGCTGAAAATGGACACTAGCTGCCCAGCTGGACTATCCTGGTAAACAAATGTTAAACAAATATATAAATATTTCTGAGGTATTTTTTTAAACGTTGTGCTATTAATCAAAGGACAGCTGTTATGTTAGCATTTAATTGGTAGTTTATTATTGTGTACTTCCTCTCAGAGCGTGTTAAAGTCACTTTAGAGACCCTTTTGGGTAACAATACATGATATGAATAAAAGATTTATTTATGAGTTTTTGAACTGGTCCTTTCAACTATGCTTGTTATTTGTACGCATATATATATATATATATATATATATATATATATATATATATATATATATATATATATATATGGGTCTAGGACTCTTCCATGAACTCACTTTTCACAGAATCGCTAATGGGCGGGCATACTTACACGAAAATGCTTTTCACCGAAGGAGCATTTTCTCGTAAGTATGCCTGTTGTGCCGGTCGTACTATGGTGCGGGTAAGGGAAAATTCCCTTTTCCCCACTGTAGGGGGGGGCTTTCCCCCTGCGTAAAAGTAGATTTAATGTTTTATTTTTTTTTAACACACTTTAGCAAAAGCGTTTTTTCGGTGTAAGCCCTTTCGTTAAAGTGTGTCCAGTGATAGTGGATTCGGACTGTTGAAGTTTTGTTCAACAGTTCTAGATCCATATATATATAGAGAGAGAGAGAGAGCGAAGCATGTAATGGAAAATCCTACACATAGCTTTCAATTTTCAGTTCTAGAACAAGTAGTGTATGACATGAGGGGTGGCCCTTGGGAACTAAAGTTGGAAGAAAAGGAACTGATGTGGCAAATTCGTACTTCTGCATATATTTCACCAGGTTTAAATAAACATGTATCTATGAAATGCATTCTAAAACTTAAAGCACTGAATAGATAATTTTAGGCTATTACTATGTTTAAATAGAGGATGGCTCGACAATATAGTTCTTATGTAATAGCTGTTTTATCTACTCATTTATACACCCAGCTATTTACTTCTTACGCTTTTTCAAGTATTGTCACTTTGAGTATGTATTTGTTCAATAATTATTTAAAATTATACATTGTTTAGTTTAGTAAGTATTTATATCAATACATAATACATTTTTTCTAGGTGCATAGGAAAGGGAGGTCCTTTAGTGAATAGGTGGTTCTTTTTTAGGTATTTTTAAAATAATGTAAGGAATTAGTACAGTATAATATATACATTTACATATTTGTGGTATTCATGTTTCCATTTTTTGATTTCTAATATGTTTTAATATATTCTAACATACAATTTTAAATGTGTATATATATATATATATATATATATATATATATATACACACACACACACACACACACACACACACACACACACACACACACACACACACACACATACATTTCTAATAAAGTAATTGATTGAATAATTAATTTATTGCTGACAAGAGGCTATTTAATGATTATGTAACTTAATTACTTAATTGATTAATTAATTTGATACGTATTTAAATGTCTCTAGTTTTTTGCACTGATTGTCTAAAGAAGTCAGAGCACTAGCCCTGGCGAAAGCACTTACAAATAAAACTTTACGTCTTGCTTTGCAGCCTTCTTGGGCTATAATTTTTGTTTATAGATACACACACACACACACACACACACACACACACACACACACACACACACACACACATATATATATTATAGAGAGAGAGAGAGAGAGAGAGATGTGTATATATATATATATATATATATATATATATATATATATATACATATTTATATATATATAGATATATATATATATGTGTATAAAGAGAGAGAGATATTCATCTCTGTATATATATATATATATATATATATATATATATATATATATATATATATATATATATATATATATAAAGGTAGGTAGCTAGATAATCCAAACAAAGGCACAGAACAATTCAGTTGATGTGCTTATTTAAATTACAAGCAACAAAAAGAACACAGCACTACACTAGAAGATTATTTCTTCAATACAGTCATCACGAAAATACAAACCGGGTTTCGCTCAGAAGGCTTCTTCGATGCATAAAACAAATTACCTAGAAATCCATTATCTGTATAAAAAATGGCACAAGCACTTAATATATCTGCTGCATATGATGCATTACAAATTCATAGGCAATAGATTAAAAAAACACATTTAATATGGGAGCAAACAAAATATTAAAAACAGAAAACTTTTTTTAAAAAGTTCCTTCATATTGTAAAAATGTGACTCATATCCCCCATCTAGTGGTCATTATTATAAACTGCACCAAAATATAAATATTGCTCTAGATTAATAATCATCTTTTTGGACCAAGAGTTGTTTTTCATATTTATTTGGTTTTAACTTTATCTCTACCTATGAATGTGAAATCTGCACCAGGATGTACCAGTTTGTTTTGTTAATGCACTTTGATCTCTAGAAAATATGTATGCTAATTAATAAATGACCCATTTAGTAATGCAGGTAATCAGTTCTGTAACAGTAAAAGATTTGTATTTATTTCTAGATGAAGTATTGTTTTTTTTTTTTAATTGAGCTAAAAATTGTACACTTTACCAGAAGGGTAACAACCAGTAGATTTAGACCTCAATATACACTGTCTCTGTTTATACATGTAGGGATTCTTAAAGCTAGATAAATGTTGCACAATGTTTTTACCCTGTTTAAATGTAAAATTACATTTATCTGGCATAATCATACTAAAGAATGGCTCAGCACGAAAGATCAACCAAAACTGATTAACTACCTCCTGACTGTAAATGTATTGCTTTCAAAGGAGGTAATAAGGGTAATGGGGCTTGCGTGGCTTGGTGTTCTCTACACTGGAGAAGATCAGTATGTGGTACAGCCTGAGCTTTGAATATCAACACCTTCATGTCACTTAACCTAAAATCTTTGTTGTAGCTCATCTGCACACAGTTCAGTCTCCTGTAGCTCACTGCAAATTATTTTCTTTCTGAGAAACTGAGAAAAGGGAAGGTTCTGAATCATACATTTAGGATGGAAGCTTGAGGCAAAGATAATGATATTTTATAAAATAATTTCTGATACTTCTGGCACTTTTTAAGTGTTCAGAGTTGAATAAAACAACAATTGAATTCAGTTCAGAATACATTTTTAATAACTTGCATTTATTTAAACTGTATTTGCTTTAATATTGCTATACACTCAAGTGTGCTAGCTTGCACTGCACTTAATTGTTTTTAGTTCGGTTTTAGCTGCTTTCTGGAAAAAAAAATCTAAGCTTGTTTCCTGCCTTTCCTGTAACTAGTCTAGTCCAGATACAGATTTCCTGTATCTGGACTGTTGGTAAGCTACTGAGTCCCCCAAGTCTTTCTGTGTTGGAGGGAAGCCTTCTAGTTTATCAGTGGAAGTGGTAAGCACTAGGTAGCCTATCTACCACAAGAGTAGTGGTTTCTGGCCCAGAAATTGTAGTTTATTGACCGTTTGGACAGTTTTTCCATCTTTTTCAACTTTCTGGTTTAAAAGCCTGCATTTGCACTTGCTTCATGCCTTTCCTGTAACTAGTCTAGTCCAGGTACAGATTTTCTGTATCCAGGACTGTTTGGAAGCTTCTGAGCCCCCCCCCCAAGCATTTCTATGTTGGGGGGAAGCTTTCTAGCTTATCAGTGGGAGTGGTAAGCACTAGGTAGCCTATCTACCACAAGAGGAGTGGTTTCTGGCCCAGAAATTGTAGTTTATTGACCGTTTGGGCAGTTTTTCCATCTCTTTCAGCTTTCTGGTTTAAAAGCCCATGTTTGCACTTGTTTCACACCTTTCATATAACTAGTCTAGTCCAGGTACAGATTTGCTGTATCCAGGACTGTTTGTAAACTTCTGAGCCCCCCAAGCCTTTCTGTGTTGGAGGGAAGCCTTCTAGCTTATCAGTGGGAGTGGTAAGCACTAGGTAGCCTAACTACCACAAGAGAAGTGGTTTCTGGCCCAGAAATTGTAGTTTATTGGCCGCTTGGGCAGTTTTTTCCATCTCTTTCAAAGTTCTGGTTTAACAGCCCACATCTGTGCTTGTTCCCCACCTTTCCTGTAACTAGTCTAGTCCAGTCACAGATTTGCTGTATCCAGGACTGTTTGTAAGCTTCTGAGCGGTGCCAAAGCCTGCTCTTCAATTTTTCCCTTAGAACAGCTAGTTCACTCCTCTCCTACACTTTTACTAGCTTATTAGTTTAGCACTTTACCAGACTTCTTGTAGCAATTACTGTGGGACACAAAAGTGCTACCAACCCTAAACGTTCTACAAGGAAACAGCTCCAGTACTTATTATTAATGCCCACCCCTCCAGGCATGTCTAAAGGTCAGTTCCCTGTGCTTTCTCCTGTTAACCTGGTGAACTTGGGCATCCTGAGGCAATGTAGCAACTGCCTCATATACACTGACAACCCTCTCCTCTTACCTCCCAACACTCTGACTTGAGAGAGATGCACTTATATATCCAAACTGGAAGCCACGCACTCTCCAGTCAAGACCAGAACAGCTGGTCAAGAAAAGGTCAACACTTGCACCACACCACATGGAACACATAGCCCTCCAGAACACACACCAGCACAGCCTTCACATAAAAACACAAACCACACACCCACCTTCATGGAGGCTCTCAATAACAATCTACCCATACAGCAGAGACTTCCAAGGCAGAAACGCACTCGACCGCCATAACACAACACTAATCATGAGACACATAACTCTCCTAAACAATGTGCCACTCAACCAAAGACCCTAAGGCAAAACAGCATGCCCAACACACTAGTCATAGGTGACTCGATAGTGAGGCACACTGATGTCCCACTCACTAGGTTGAATAAGGAGAAAGTAACAGTCAGCTGCCTGTCAGATGCCAGGATCTGCCACATAACGCATGCACTCAGGTCCCTCAACAAGAGGTACAAATATGACTCTGTCATTGTACATGTGGGTGTGAATGGCCTAAGACGTACTTCCCTGGACTACATGAAAAGAGACATGGAGGAACTCTCAGATTAAGTAGCCCAGGCGGGTATGACCCTAGCCCTGAGCAGCATCCTACCATCACCCAGAATGATACCACAGTACAAGCAAAAAATGATTGATTTCAACAATTGGCTAAGTTTCTGGTGTCATTCTAAGGGGATCCAGTATCTGTCTGCCTGGGTTGACATGATTGATATTCCTCGATGCTTTTCCAGAGATGGTCTGCATTTGTCACCCCTGGGCTTCCAGATACTGGCCAAAGCTCTTGCCACCCCTATAGAGCCTTTTTTAGGCGATGTTCCAAAGACCAAATTACCACCGTAACAGCTACAATCAAATGCAATCTGAGGGTCATGCTGCTCACTGCTAGAAGTCTAAATCTCAAAATGCACTTGCTCGAAGCACTCCTTAATATGGAGAACACTGACATTTGTGCTGTAACAGAGACCTGGTTCAAGGCAGCAGAAAGCACCCCTGCACTACCAGGCTATAACTCATTCCACCTTCCAGCCCCAGAACTTGGACCGAAGCTCCAAAGGCGGTGATGTTTCCATAGTCATAAAGGATGCGCACACCTCTAGAGTGGTAGCTCAACATAACGCATCTGAGATACTTCAGGTGCAGCTAACATTGGGTGAGACAGTGATCAGGTTGTAGCCTGCTGTAGATACCCAACCATGTCCCAAGACTCACACTCCATGTTTTTAAGCACCCTGGAGAATATTAGGGTCCAACCTAACACTCTCATACTGGGTAACTTCAACTACCCCTCCAGTAACTGGGAAAACTACTCATGTACCAATACACTTGCCCAAAGCTTCCTGGAATTCACTAATTCCAATGCACTGAACCAGCTCGTTCTTACCCCCACTAGAGGTAGCAACATCCTTGACCTAGTTATTACTAACATGGGCGACCATTGCTCTACACCATTAGTCAACTCCTCCCTGGTTAGATCAGACCACAAACTAATCACCTTGGAAATTCACATCCCTGCCACCACCCCTGCAAAGGTAACCACCATGAAAACCTTCTCCAAAGCTAACTTTTGGCTCCTAAAAATAGAGGTGGCTAACTTCACAGCACCCATGCAAATGGAGAGTAGTTGCATGACTGCCAAATCATGGAGAATAGTTGCATGACCATTGCATGACCGCCGAATCATACACCAATGCACTGTACGAACATGTACACAAATGCATGGATCTCGCCATACCCAATAGAACCAAGACGCTCTCCTCCAAAAAAAGGAAGCCAATCTGGTGGTCACTTACCATAAATAAACTCTACAACAGAAGGAGGAAACTGATGTGGAATAAGGTAAAGTCCCAAGACTGGTAAATCTCCCTTATCAGCCTCAACAAAAAGTTGAGATCCCTCATCAAATCCTCTAAATCTAGCTGGGAAAACAGAATTACAGCAGATAGTAAAGACAACCACAAGGTCTTCTATAGTTATGTAAAGAATCTCCATGGCAATACCCAGATTTGATCTGAGCTACTGCACAATGGTACCTCCTATATCGAACCAACAGATATTGCCAATATACTGGCCTACAGATTCAGTGCGACAAATTTACCCCTCTGTTCCCCCCCAAAGGACCAATCACAATACCAGCAGATTGCCAGGCACCCAGTATTACTGCTGCACAGGTTAAAACAGCACTGTCCAAGGCCAAGAATACAGCTTCTATGGGATCTGACAATATCCCTGGTTGTGTTCTACATGAAGTACAGAGTGAACTGGCACCTCACCTGTGTGCCCCTTTCAATCACAGCCTCACCAAGGGTAGATCATGCCTGGTCAACTTGGTCGACTTCTTTGAGTCAGTCGCCAGAGCTGTGGATGAAGGCAAGGTGGTTCATACAGCCTACCTTGATCTGGCCAAGGCCTTTGATACCATTCCCCACTCAGGAATCATAAAAAAACTCATTAAGCTAGGCATCAACCCCTATATCACTGGGTGGGTTGCAAACTGGCTCACAGATAAAACCCACAGTGTGACAGTAGCTGACTCCAAGTCAGACTGCAGACCAGTCATGAGTGGAGTCCCACAGGGTTCGGTCCTGGGTCCTCTCCTGTTTGTTATCTACTTCTCTGAAGTGCAAGTCAACACGAAGGGACTTTGGCTGACAAAGTTCACAGACGATTGCAAGTTGGGAGCTATTATTAATTCCCAAAGTGATGTTGACATCCTACAGAAAGGCCTCACTCCTCAACCTCATTACCACAGTCAACAGAACATGCTGGAGGGACAGGTTCATAACCCAGAGACTGCCCATGCTATGGACTAGACTTCCCATACATGTCAAGCAGAGCACCTCACTGGACCTCTTCAAGAGAAACTTTGATGAGTGGATGGGAAATAGAAAATTCACCCTGGGGGGGTCACTCTAGCGGCTCTACTCGACAGAGGCACTGGGAACTAAGGTCGGGTGGCACGATGTCAGGGTAATCATATGGGCTAGGCTTGTAAAGGCTCCAGGGCCATTAGCCAGGTACACACCTATGAACCTTTATAATATGTTCTTAAGAAATCATCATATTTTTTGGTAACTGATGCATCCTGAAAAGTAATTATAAGTAAGCTAGATGTCACTTCAACCTTTAAACCCACATGGCTATTTTAGGAAACTGTAAAAAAATGATTTAATCTGGTTTTATCAGTGCCCCAAAATATCCCACAATCAGTCATGCAGAAATCTTCTCCATATATCATTTTCTAGATACAATGAATGATTTTCAATATCATATATTTATAAATTTGCTCAAAATAACCCATTATCAAATTTGCATAAATGAGAGCAAAAATAGAACCCATAGAAATGCATCTAAGCTGCAAATAGCATTTAGAGTAAAAAAAAACACATTGTTATCTCAAGAACCATTTTTAAATATTCAACAAAAGTTAAATTCTTCCAGTTGCAAAGTATTTGATCTTCACAAATACTTTAAATGCTATGACCCCTGTCTTGAGTGGAATTGAAGAGTGCCTAGTCAGCGGATATTCTTCACACATATGCCATTTACTACTGATAGAAATTCTGTTGTGCCTTTGATTCTTGTCCTTACCCTAGGCAGTAATGGTTTAGCTCAGAGAGAGGTTCAGTCAGTGACCCCTGGTGAGCCACAACTGGTAAGCCAGGTGTAGGTATAACTTGTTAATGTAACTTAGGTAGCAAATATAATCTCTAATCTCTAATCTCTGACTACTAGATTTAACAACCCAAAGTTGTTTTCTAAATTTCTCAATAATGATGCCCTTCTTTCCTATATTAAATAATAATGTCTGGATGGTTTGTTTAAACATAAACGTGGGACACAGTTCCACAAGAAGATATGTGCTAAAGTCATTTTATTGCCCATAAGCTTCAGTTTTATACTCTCTGTTGAACCACATGACCACACCTCCACCCTTATCTCTACTGATGTTATTTAATGCCTGCTTTTCCACAAGTTACACATTAGAACTATAGCTTCAAAAAATCATTTTGTCCATCATCAAATTGTTTGATTAAAGATTGCTGAAAAAACTTTACCATGGGTTGATTAAAGAGCTGAAAAGTAGATTTTTCTGAAAATAAAAGTAAGTTCTACATCATCAGCAACTGTTTTCCCATTAGAGTGAAACCAATGTTTTGAGTTGAACAGCCTACAGAATGTTTTTAATATCCAGAACAGTCTGTGATAAAGAAACAAAGTTCTGTGCAAAAAATGTAATTCTTTACTTAGAAGTAAGAACATGCATTGTTAACTTCAAAACCAATCAAGTTAACTAACAGACTCTGCATTATCATTTATTCTATTTGCTGGTGAAATTGTGCTAGAATCAGAGCTTTTTCTTCTACATCTGCAATGTTTTCTACCACCCCACCACCACCACCACCACCACCATGGCAGGACTTTCCCCCAAACTGCTGAATGTTCTCTTCTTTTCCAGAGAAAGATCAGAAACATCAAGTAAAACAAAAAGAACCAGCTAACACAGCACTGTATAAAACACTTGTTTAGTCTAAAAAACTTGTTAAATCTAAAAAATAAAAACAGTAAAAAGTATATAACATATGAGCACTTTCACACCAAATGTGCTTCATCAGATCTAAAAACAAACTAACAAGCAGTGCTTAAATACAGTCAGGAAAGTTCAAAATCACCTGATCAAGTCACATGACCTCGGCATGGGTTTTAAATGTATATGCTCATTTAATCCTTTCCCCTTTGTCAGATTGTAAAATTAACATCCATTTAACAAATAAGCATTCTGTTTTTGTTTTAATATCACCTCCTCTGGCTTCTACATTCAATAATTCCAAAGCTAAAAACTTAAAAGATTGTTCAATACCAGTGTTACAAATATGCTTATATAAAGCATTCCTACTGTCACATCTGCTTATTTCATATAAGTGTTCCCTAATACGATTCTTCTACATTTGATTTGTTTTACGAACATAGTAACATCCACATTGATCACAAACAGCCAAATAGACCAGGTTGCTACTAGTGCAGTCAGCATAGAAATTGAATTTAAAAATATGTCCAGTAACAGGATGTAACAAGGTATCATCAGTTTGAATATACAGTACTTACACATGTTGCATATATGACCCTGTATTTCGGTTAAGAAAGGGACACATCCATGCAGATTATGTGACATGTGTAAGTACATTCAAACTGATGATACCTTTTTACATCCTTTTACTTTACATTTTATTTATTTATTTTTTTTATTTTACATTTGTTAACTGGGATAGTCCGACTGGATGCATATCCATTTTCAGCAGAGGCTGGGGGAGAAATGCTCCAGACATGCACACAAAAATAAAATAAGATAGTTCCAATATACATATAATGAACAGGTAACAGTCTCAGGTTCAGACAGCAATATTATTCATACAATCATACATAATAATTTGAAGTAGTTGACTAACAAGAGAGAACAGAAAGAGGAAAAGAAATGTTAGCACACACTGATAGAGAAGAAGCTAGTCAGGATTGGAACAAGGACATGACCATTGTGTTGTTAGATACTGTTGGGCTCTTTTTAAATAGGGTCAGGAAGGATTCTTGTGTAAGGTTAGCAGGAAGTGAGTTCCAAATTTTACCGACAGAGTTGGCAAACAGAGTTTCCAGCTAAGTTGTTGGTTGTAGATATTTGGACCAGAAGTTTATTAGATGAACGAAGTGGCCTAGGATTACTATAGGGGTTGATAATGTTTTTGAGTGAAGGAGTATTTTCAGGATGGTTTAGAACTTTGTGTGCCATTATTAATTGATTGTACTGAAGTAGGCTTTGCAGTTCAAGCCAGCCACGATGTTTCAGGTTAAGACAGTGGTGTGTTCTATAGGACATTCCAGTGGCAGATCTAGCAATGTAGTTATAGCAGATAGACAGCTTATTAATTTCAGCTTTATTCAGTTTAATGTATAATGGGGAGGCATAAAGAAGTGTAGAGAGTAGGTGAGAGTGGGCAATAACAGTTCTAGCATGTGGCGTTAGGAAAGGTTTAAACTTGTATAATTAGCCAAGTTTTTTATTAATGGATTTAATAGTTTGGTTAACATGTAAATCAAATTTGAGGTTGTTGTCTACGATTAAACCTAAAAGTTTTGTGTAGGAATCAGGTGAAATAATAGTACCATTATTGGATTTTATGGAAAAGGATAGCGCAGTGGATTTATGCATAGGGGAGAAGAGTAGAAGCTTTGTTTGGTTAGGGTTTAGGATAAGATGCCGATCTGAGAGCCACTTTTCAACCTTGTTGAAAGTGTTCTGTGTTAAGGTCAGTAAGTTTGTCTGGTTGGTGGCTGAGCAAATTAACATAGCGTCATCTGCATATTGAATACAGGTTGCATCTGGGATAACAGTATGGAGGTCGTTAATAAAAATGGAAAATAGGAGGGGTCCCAGTATGGAGCCCTGGGGGACTCCTAGAGTGTTAGGTAGAAGGCTAGATAGTTTGCCCTGCCAAAGGTCAGCCTGTTGTCTACCACTCAAATAAGATTTGAACCAATGTAGGACAAGGTTATCTAAGGAAATGGTTTTCAGTGTTTGGATGAGAAGTTGGTGGTTAACCATGTCAAAGGCCTTGGGGAGATATAGAAAGAGGGCTGAGGAAAGTTTATTGTTATTTCGGTTTTGATTTATGGCATTGGAGAAAGAAAAGAGGGCTGAGGTGATACTATGATAAGGCCTGAAGCCGTGCTGAGTGTTTGCCACAGATTGTTCTGAATAAGATGGTGCAACAGTTGTTTGTGGATACACTTCTCCATGATTTTGGCCAAGGGTGAAAGAATAATTATGGGTCTGTAATTGGACAGTTCAGTGGAACTGCCACCTTTATGAAGTGGGATGACATGGGATATTTTCCACATGGAGGGGATGGTGGCTTCTGTTATGTTTCTATTGATTAAAATAGAAAGGGGGTAGGCTATGGCATCTGCCACTTTTTGCAGGTACTCTGCAGGGAGAAAATCAGCAGATAGGGTAGTTGGTTTTAGTTTTTTGAGTAGACCATGCTTAAATGAAGTGGAAACTGGTAGGAAGCTGAAGGATAGTTGGGAAATGGACATGGCTATATCTGAGTTAGAGCAACTAGGGGTTATTTGACTAGCTAGAGCCTGGATAGTTTCAGTAAAGAAACTATTAAAAGCATTAGCAGTGTCCTCTGGGGGGTTATGGATTAAAGGTGAGGGGGTTGGAGTAGTAGTTTGCCTTGGGTGGAGTAGTTTATTTATGCCTGCCCAGAACTTTTGAGGGTTGTTCTGATTTTTCTGTTGAAGATGACAGTAAAAGTTTTTTTTTTTATCAGATATAATAGATTTTTCAGTCTCGTTCCTTAGCTGCCAGTATTTAATTTGATCTAGAGGGGATTTTATTATGCCATATGGCCCAAGCCTTGTTCCTGAGTATGATTTTTAATTTGGTATCTTTTGAAAGCCATGGTGCTATTTTTGTTTTAGTTCTAGTTGTTCATGCAGGAACATAAGACTCAAGGATGGCAAGGAATTTAGTGTAAAGTAAGAAACAGCTTCTTCCAGAGGCAATTGTTTTAGGACTGATCAATTACAGAGTTTGAGTTCATTTTGAAAACTGATGGGGTTAAAATTTGTATTATTTCTTATTGTTTTGTAGAAGGGCTGGTGGGGATTGCTGGCTTTGTGTTTAATTATAAAGGTGAGGAAGTGATCACTTAAGTCACCTGGGAGGATCCCTGATGTATACATGTGGGGATGGCTATTGATAAGTATCCAGTCTAGTATGCTTTCTTTGTGGTTGGGCTTCCCTGTCCTTGTGGGGGAGGATATGGTCTGTATTTTATTTTATTTATTTTATTTTACATTTGTTGACCGGGATGGTCCGACTGGATACATGTCCATTTTCAGCGGAGGCCCGGGGAGAAAAGCTCCACAGAGAAAAAAGTTACACTTTCATGTATATACAGATAAGTACACTACCTAATGCAAATACATAAAAATTCGAGGTTCACATAAACAGAATCAGTGATACACATAAATACTTCACAATTGTATTTAGATACATTATAGTTGAAATTCTAGGTTGATATCCCATTGCTTATAGAGTCAAGTCAGGCAATGGGGAGCTTGACTTCATAGGTACCCATGATGGTGGAATTAGGGGGTGCGCTACAAATTGTTTGGATCAAGGGGACGAAAAAAACACCTAGTCAAACAGGTGGAGAATACTACTAGTTGTGTGTCAGAGAGAACTAGTCTGGGTTGTTACATGAGCACAGCCAATGTTCTTTAAAAATTGTTTAAGATTGTTTTGAATAGATATTGGGATGTAGTAAGTCTTAAATTATTGGGGAGGGAATTCCAGACTTTCCCTATAGAGTTAGCAAAGAGGGCTTCTCCGGCTGAGTTGTTGGATTTGATGGTTTGGACCAGGACTCTATGTGAGGAGCGAAGACAGGTAAGATTAGAGTATGGTGTAAGAAGATTTTGCAAGGAGGGGGTTTTATCTGGTTGCTTAATAATTTTAAACGCTTCTGTGAGTTGGTTTAGTTTGAGAAGATTAGATAATTCTAGCCAGTCAAGTTTCCTTAGGTTAATGCAGTGATGAGTTCTGTAAGGACCACCTACTACAAATCTGGTGATGTGATTATAGGCAGCAGAGAGTTTATTGATCTCACTTTTGTTAAGGAATGAAAGCACAGGAGAGGCATACAGTAATGTGGAAAGTAGATGCGTACGGGAGATGGTTAGTTTGGCAGTAGGGGTTAGAAAGTTTTTAATTCTATACAAGGAACCAAGTTTCTTATTTACAGTCTTTACGGTTTGACTGATATGCATATCAAATCTAAGCCTACTATCAATAGTGACTCCTAATAGTTTAGTGTTGGTAACAGGCTCAATCATGATACCATTATTAGATTGCACGAAGAATGGACAATTATTGGAATGGGCTGTGGGTTGGACTGATGGACTAACTGAGGTGGGATGAAATACTAATAACTTGGTTTTTTTTGGATTTAGAATGAGTTTCCGTTCTGAGAGCCACTTTTCAACTATGGTAAAACAGTTTTGGGTTGTTACTTGTAGGTCAGGAGGAGATATCCGAGCAAATCAATGTGGAATCATCTGCATACTGGATGCAGGTGGCCTTAGGGATGACTGAGTAAAGGTCGTTTATGAATACAGAGAAGAGAAGAGGACCAAGTATAGAGCCTTGGGGGACCCCTATGGTATTTGGCAATGGTTGAGAAATCTTATTTTCCCATCGAACTGCCTGTTGTCTTCCAGAGAGGTAAGCTTTGAACCAGTTAAGAGCCGGGTAATCAAGGTAAAGGTTTCAAGAGTGTGAAGTAGTAGTTGGTGGTTGACCATGTCAAAGGCTTTGACAAGTCAAGAAAGAGGGCTGAGGAAATTTTTTTGTTATTACGGTTTTTATTGATTGAGTCGGTAAATGAGAGTAAGGCGGTGGTCGTACTATGGTGGGGTCTGAAACCATGCTGAGATTTGGACAGTAGATTATTTAGGGTGAGATGGCTAAGGAGTTGTTTATGAACACATCTTTCCAAGATTTTGGCTATTGGCGACAGTATTGCTATAGGTCTATAGTTTGATGGGTCAGTAGAGGTGCCACCCTTATGAAGTGGGATGACATGGGCTACCTTCCAAATGGAGGGGATAGTGGCCTCAGTTATAGTTCGGTTAATTAGAATTGAGACGGGATATGCTATGACATCTACTGCTATTTGTAGATATTCAGCTGGGAGTCGGTCGGCCGACAGGGTGGTTGGCTTAAGTTTCTTCAGTAGTGATCTAATATAGGAGGTGGGAGCTGGCTGGATAGTAAAGAGGGTTAGGGATTCATCATTAACCTTGGTCGGGGGGGAGGAAGGATGTGGAAGTTGATTAGCCAGGGTCTGAATGGTCTCAGTGAAAAAGGAGTTAAAAGTATTCGCAATCTCTACTGGGTTTTTTCCAATAAGTGTTTCTGGGGTGGGAGTAGTTGCTTTCCCTGGGTGGAGGAGGGTGTTTAAGCCTGCCCAAAACTTCTTTGGATTGTTCTGGTGTTTCTCTTGAAGGTGACAGAAGTAGTTCTTTTTATCTAGGGTGGAGTCTTTTTTTGTTGAATTTCTAAGTTCCTGGAATTTAATGCGATCTAGAGGTGCTTTAGTAGTTCGCCATTTGTTCCAGGCCTGATCTCTTAGTTTGATTTTAGATTTGGTTTCACTAGTTAGCCATGGTGCTATCCGAGTCTTGGTACGGATGCGTCTGTTAGGTGCTGGGAGTCAAGAATGTTGAGGAATGTGTCAGTAAAGTAAGACACGCCTCTCTTCAAGGGGCAGGGTTTTTAGCTTGGACCAGTTACAGGATCTAAGTTCAGTTAGGAATAGTGCTGGTACAAATTTCTTCTTATTTCTAACAAGTCTATATAAAGGGGGATTTATGTTGGTCAATTTGTTTCTTATTACGTAGGTGACGTGGTGGTCACTGAGATCATTCGGGAGGGTCCCAGTTGTATATTTGTGTCCTTCTTTATTAGTAAGTATCCAATCAATTATACTTTCTTTTTGGAGAGCAGTTCCTATTCTTGTAGGTGAGACAATATTTTGGGAGAAGCCGTGTAGATTAATAGGCATGGTTGGTCTGTGCGAGCATTGGGCCCAGTCAATGTTAACATCTCCTAGTACAATGGTCTCCTGAGGGTAATTTGCGGCGATCCAATTTAGTATTATCTCCATAGTTTCTAAATTATTCCCTGGCGGAATGTAAACTACAATAAGATTGATACTTTTTTGGTTATTTAAGCATATTTTTAGGGCAATTAATTCTGCATTCACTATTTTAGGTGGCTGGATAGGATTCAGGATGATATTAAGGGTACTTTTAAACATGACAGCTATGCCCCCCCCCCTTTTTTTCCCCCCGTCTATCCTGAGAATATTATACCCAGGTGGGAGGATCTCTTCATCCCTTGTTGCTGGTTTGGGCCAGGTTTCTGTAAGACACATAATGTCGGGGAGATGCATGGCTAACAAGGCATGAAGATTATGAACCTTGTTGTTAAGGCTTCTAAGGTTAAGATGGAAGATAAGGAGGGAGCTAGCTGATCTTTGGGCTAACATTGAAGAGGCTGAGTCAGGATGAGTGGATGGGCCTGTTCGGATGTATATCACCATCTTTGGTGATACATTTCTTCAAATGGAATAGGAGTCTTTGGAGCTTGTATAGTACCTTTAGTCCACGTTTAGATATTGTTGCCTTTGTGTATGGTTGGGTAAGATATAGGCTTTTTTTGCTTAGGGTATCTATGTAGCGTACAGAAGAGGTCTCTTTCAAGGGATATTGTAGGACATTACAGGTTTGGTCCTTTGGGTAGTGGGATCCCTTGAGTTTTTGGTCTTCATACATTGACAAGTGGTAAAGAGTGATTAAAAGAGGCAATAGAAGTGGAATAACAAGATTCACTACTTTACCCATTTTAAGTGTAGGATTAATCTAACAGGGTATATAGGACCTGGAAGTGGTACTGTAATAGAGGCAGTTAGGTGAAGTTGAGGGAGGAGATAGGTTAGATAATTGAATGATTGCAATTGGCTTAGGGCTAAGAGGGGAGTGGTTTATGGTCAAATAAAAGTAGAGATAGTGGGGGCGGGTGGGATAAGGGGGCAGGGAGGGGAGCGAAGCGAGCCCGAGCGCAGCGAGGGCGGAGCGGGGATACACCAACTAAGAGCTTTCAGGGTCCTAGAGATCCTATGCTTAAGGTGAGCAATAGAGACTACTTTTACTTAATTCTGTTGCCTAAATTTTAAGAAAAAGGCAAGGATTCAGTATGGGTGGGATAGTACTTTTTCCTATATGCAAGTACTGCTATTCTGCCTGCCCAGAATCGTCTATGATAGGTATAAAGCCAAAGAAAACCACGACCAGGGTATAGTTATTACCCTTTCTTCCTTGGGATGTTATTTAATAGGGCTGAGAACCGGGAGCAGGATGTGCGTTCGCACCACAATTATATTCTTCCTCTTTCGGTATCTAGCACTATTGGGCTACTCTCTTTCATGTGTAAGGGACAGACACCTAGGAGATAAATTATTACACTTGGTATTAGCTAAGCAGTGTCAGTTTTAACAGAAAATATAGGTTTACATGGGTGTAAGGAGACTCTGTGGAGCAGGTATTCCAGTCAATATTGAAGTCACCTGGGGGTGGTTACTAGATAACCAACCAAGGATGTCTTTTGGGGTATTTGAGTTATTACCTGGGGGGATATACACAGTTACAATATTTAAGCATTTATTTTTGTTAATTTGGA